>NW_027466472.1:6630000-6907500 GCF_050575085.1 Anarhichas minor
GCCTAAAGTTTGTCAAAAGTTGTTTTTTGTTTGGACAAGGTTGGGGGGGGGGGGGATGACTCTGGACCAAATTTCAACAAAATGTAATAACAGCATAAAGTTATTGTTGTAAAAGCTTGCATGTCAACTCCATTGCTAGTTTGAATAAGCACCAGTTAACTAGCGGTTGATGTCTTTTGGCTGTGTGCTCATTTTCATATGAAGGTGAACATTGTTTTGGGGTTTAAATTTCATTTGCTTTGTCGCTGAGTTATGGTTTTTATCTGCTTTCAAAAAGGGATTTTTTTTTAATTTTTTTTTTCATTTGATTTCCCATGTCTCTAAAATAAAAACAGTCCCTGTCAAAATGTGGAAACGCCTGCAGTGGCCAGGAAGTAATTGACTTATTTACAGAAACAAGAAATCCAGGTTTATGCAAGAACAAAAATTTATTTCAGAGTCTGTAAATCAAGTTTACTCTCAAAGCATGCAACAATATTATATGTTTTTTTTCAAATACAGGAGTGAAAATTGCAAAACAATCTTTTCTTTCTGCCAATCAACTTACATCTGCTCTGTAGAGAGTCGTAGCTCAGAGCACGAAGACTTCATGGCATGTTGTTCTGAAAGCTTCTACCTGTCCGGCCGATCCTCACGTCTCCAGCTCATTTCTTCTGAATGTCTCCGTACTGCTTCGATACAATGTCTGTTATTTTTATACACATTAAATATTTTTATTTTACATAAAGTGGTCTTTTCTGTGTCCATTTGAAACAATTTACAGCAACAACACTTTGCCAATGCTTGAATTTTAAACTCCACAATTTTTATATTTCACGAGACAGGCCGCTTTATGAAAAGCGTGCGCTTTGTTGTGATGATTCTCTGCTGCATGACAATGAAGTTAGTCTCTGTGGAGGAATGCTAAAAATGATCTCATATGTAGTAATAAAGGAAAACTGATCTCATTATTCAAGTTTAAAAAAAACAATCCGTAACATTTGGTCAGTCATAATGCAGCGTGCAGTGACTTTTCATTCCTGCTTTCTCTGAATTCCTCCAACATAAACACATTCAGAGTTACACTCATCTGTTTTGAAAATGAGTAATTCAAAGATGTAGAAATGACTTTTCTTCAGCAACTGCTTTGAAATGAACCTGCTGCACTACGAAGCAAAAAATATCTGTGTACGCTGAATCTCAATGTATAGGAATATAAGCAACATTTTCCAGGTTTTATTGAAATTCAATAACCAGCTGTGACAATATTGGCCCGTAATCTTGAAGCTTTGTGTGGAATTAATTATACTTAATACTTTGAACTATAATTATTGTAAGCAGTAGTGGTTGGAGGGAAAAAGCTTGTCAATGTCTTTGTTCCCAGTTTTGGCTCTAGTGCAGGCTGATTGATTTTATTTATTGGATCTAGAAGACAAAACGAGTGATAACATGTTAAGTGTAAACATTTGCAACATGGTCCCCGACGTCGTACAACATGCACGTAAAATAACAGAAATGAAAAACTACAGAAAGCAACTTCAAAACCTACATCTACTAAAACATTGACAAAACCAATCAGTGCTTGAATAGTAGCAATAAAAGCACATTGTCTGCTTTACACTAACTTTGAAATTCTTTTTGCAAATAGGCTACCCATGTCAGACCATTTAATACTAAAAGCCTTTGTGTGTTCGCTTAACGCCGTCATCGAAGTACTGCACTCAATTTTCAATCACCTGCACCCAGAATGCACCTGTGACAGCAAATGTCACTGATTACGTCACTTAGAAGTCAGAGCTTGGATGCTGGTTTGCTCTTTGGTGTTGACAACAATCAGGGTCCTGTGAGGAGCAACTGGCAGCTATATGGTTCTGGCTGAGGTGTGTGTGACACAACACAGAAAGGTGACTGAACGTCGATGGCTCCTGAAGAGGTGAGCGTATAGGTGATGCGATAGCATCAGTTACATCAGAACTGGAGAGTATCTCATCGTTGGAAGAAGAGCAAAGAACGGCACTGAATGCTTCTCTCCATGGAAAAGATGTGTTTGCTGTTCTGCAGATTCGCGTCGATAAGAGTTTGATTAACAGATGGTTCATCCAATCATCATTTTTGAAAGTGCCTTTTCCAGGTTAACGTTGTCCAACACAAACATACTCTTCGTCCCGCATTTCGTTAGTTGATCTGCTCACTCTACAGCAGACTATTAAGTCTTAATGATTTAAAGCTGAAAAGAAGCTCAGACAAATATGTAGAGACATCTGCCTTAAGGCTCAACAGCACACAACATATTCCAGAAATGGAGCTTGTTTTGTCTATACCTGTCGACTTTGATACAAATGAGTTTCTGATGTCGGTGTTTTTTTGATTCGCTGAGTTCACATGACCTTAAAATACATAACAAGTCATGTTTTTTTTATGTCTCAAATTGATTGACAGAGGTTTTGAAAAGGAGTAACTCAACAGGACAGAGGGTGGGGTTTGTTGGTGTTGGAGATGGAGATAAAACATCAGCACAGTATGTGCAGGCTTCAGCGGGCCCCCTACAGCTTGTTTGACATCTGTGAATTGAAGTGTTGTGGATGGAAGGGATCAAAGCTCCAATATCCACACCTCACCTTACTTTGTCTATTTGCATTTCGTTTCATTTAATCCCATTTAAATTTATTTTGTTTCCCACCTCGTACTCTCTGAAACATTGTTTTAATACATTGTCATGCCTAATGCGATGACTTTCGGTCTCTTCTCTATTATTAAAAGAGATGCCGCACAAATAAACCTTCCTCATAAACTGAGTCTTTCCTTCAGGGAGACTCCTGGTTGAGGTCCGACCCAACCATAACGTTATTACACGGAGCCTCTTTCTTCCTATGGTGTTTCTTGCCTCCTGTCTAAAAGGAACATTTCAACATTTTGGAAAAATATGCTTATTCACTTTCTTAACAAGAGTTGAATGCGCAGACTGATACCACTTTCCACGTCTGTGTAGTTAAGTATGAAGCTAGGCTGCAATTAGCAGCTGTGCTAGCATAAAGACTGGAAACGGGGATAAACAGCTAGCCAGGGAACACAGTTATGAAAGTCTCTATGACAGGAAAATATTGCAAATGTAGTCTGATACCACAGCATGAGATGTCATCATGTTACAAGAGTACAAAGCTCTGTCTGTGAAGGAAAACAGACGCTCAAAAATGTACAGAAGAAGATTAATGAAGCCTACTGAGGCGTGCTGGTTTTGATCCCTGAAACATGCAGTGCTCACTGTGTACCGATGCATGTGCTTCTACTGCTTGTTCATGAACTTCCTGTCCCCTGTTCCCTGCAGCTACCTGACTTAAAGGGTCAACAAATCAAAGCCAAACCTATACTTTCCCTCCTACCTATAGAAGGGAATGCAGGTCGTTTAGATTTTATGTGGGCAGGTTTTGAGACACCTGCCAGTGGATCTTCTGCCTCTACCCAAAAAAAATGAAGGTAAGATCTTGTTTGTGTCACATTAAATACAAATAGAGATGTAAACCTCAGTGGAGCCCTGTTGCTGCCTTGAGATCATCATCTTCACAGCAGTCTGGCAACATCACAGTCCTCCTTTACTTTCATACTGTGCCCTCTGACCCTCTTCATCCTATAGGACTGCTGTGTCAGTCCATAGAGTCTCAGCACTGCTTTGACTCCCTCTGGTTTTCTCTGTTTAAATTTGAAGCTAAGCTCCATGTCCTCCTTTATCCATTACTCAGTTGAGATGAGATGAATGTGGCCCACTGGTTGAGTCTTTCTTGTAAAGTATGTGGCGGTACTGATTCCCCAGAGTTCACAGGCAGGGAAGAGGCCTGAGAACCTGTACCTCACCACAGAAACAATTAGAAACACATCTCACAGGGGTCTTCCCAATGAAAATGCCTCTGATAATGAGGGAATGTGTATGAAGGGGCTTTCAATGAAAATAAACCAACAAAAGAAAAATAAAGCCTGCAGGTTATTGTTAGTCAAACACAGAGTCTTGCACTAACAGCACTACGGTCTGCCCTGATGCAGGTAACCGAGAGGAAAGGTGTTCTTTAATATTCATACCAGTTTGGTTTCAGAATGCTTAAAATCATCCTCAATCAGAAAAGTTGAGACAGCAGAGAAGTCTCTTAACAGGCCTAAAGACCAGCGTTCCTGGCTGTCAACATCTGCTGAAATGAGTTCTGTATTAAGTTAATGAAGGATCAGAATATCCTGAGGGTTTGGCTCCCATCTTAAGGTCTAAAGAAAGGGCGTCGTCACACCTGCTTGGCCAAGAGGGGAAACGCACCAAGCTGCTCTCAATAGTTAATTAGGAGCTATTCCTCACACAGTGCACAGCAGGTGATCTGAATAACCCTCCAATCAACTCAAGGGAGTTCAGCTAAAATTAAACTTAAATGTCAGATGTGACAGAGTTTAAATCGTGTGGCCATGGTTCTCTGGCTCTGCTCCTTAGTTTGATTCCACTGTGGGATCATTACACTTGAAATGTACAGATTATTGCCAATTACTGTGTAGATTTCACTGATATGACTTAGTTTGGTATGGACTGGGTTCAAAACTGTTTCAATTTTACTGCACAGCACAGTTCCCTTTCCTCTTGGTTGTTTTCTTTGCGTGCACACGAAAGAGAGAGGCCGAATATCAAACCACAGATTCAGATCTAAATCGGTGACGATACTGAAGGGGATTCTGAAGGACCAGACAGAGGCATTAGTCAAGCGGAAAAGGAAATACTTTATTAGTCCTTCTTGGGGAAATTCAAGATAGAGCTACTGCCATCACCCCAACCACAGATTATTATGGAGGCTTGTGGTTTTTAATTGTCTAATTTTTCTCTAGTGCTGCGGTGTTGTTTTTATTTGAAGTGTGGGTTTTGGTTTATGATATCTTTTTCACTGGTAAAATACTCCCAGTGGGTGGTTGGCTTAGAAAATATGAAAATGTACAATAAAATATGATAAATAAACAAACAAATTAACAACAGAGCCAATTCAATTGTTCAGTTTTCTTATTCTTGTATTTTATACCCATATTATTCTATTTTTTTTAGATTGTATTTGAATGTCCTTTTAAAATGTGTCTCCTTTGCACTTCATCTCAATGCTTTTGATGTTTCATGTAAAGTGCTTTGAATTGCCTCGTTGGTGAAATGTGCTAATTAAATAAACTTGTCTTGCCTAAATTTGATGCTGTTAACATCACTTTGAGTTGAAGTCAACCAAACATTAATTCCAGGTGTATATAATCAAAGTCATTCAATAATTGACTTCGGTGGGACTTTGGTGCAGCGAAGAACTAGTTCAACGCCAAGACTATCCGTCTGATCACCGAAGTGGATGATCTTGTCGTTAACGGTTTTTTGATTGTCAACAAATTTAGGCAACCGGACAGCCAGCTGAATCCATGATAAGTGTGACGGTAAATTTCATGTTCGTGATCAAAACAAATTTTTCTCTGACTAAAATGTCAACAAGCTCTTTATACACCTACTTTCATTTTATGTACAGAACCACATATGACTTAAAGAACCAAGACCAATCTGTTGTTTTAATTTATTTATTTAATCAATTTAACCTGTAAAAAAAAAACATTTTTAGATCCAACTTTAGTTACACTTGCCTCATTTCAGTTTAGTGGCAGCACATTCAGCCACTGAGTGCTATGCTAATTTAAATATACTTTAAATGATACATTTCATTTATGTTCACGAGGTTTACACTCGGAAATGGTTTAACTGATGTTTGCGAAAGTTAAAGTTTGAGTTATAGCATGTACAACCTCTTATGCACATGCAGTCGACACATTTATATTATGTAACATTTCATATACACACATTAAACAACTTAAGATATTTATGTTTTTGAGCAAAATGCATTAAGATATGTTATAATATTTGCAAACAAATGAAACATCCACCTTTGGACTTTTGGAAAACAAAATCTGCATTCAGACCAACAGATGTTTCTTTTACTGTTCCTCCAGTCCTCACAACAACATCAACAAGGATAACAAAACATCTGTTTATCCGTTTCCGCATTCATGTTATGGTGATGTTTGGTGATGCTCATACAGAGTTGCCGTGGACCCTGTAAGGCGACAGGCTGGTCAGGGGGGCAAAGGGAGGAGGGTTGGACTCGGTGTGAGGAGTCGGCGATGAAGGGAAACTCTGTGAGGCAGCTGTCCCTTCTGCTGCAGGGAAATACATCGTGGCTCCCTGGATGAGCAGGAAAGGACAAAGGAAACAAAGAAAGACGTTGACCACAGACCTCAAGTCAGACGTCTTTGAGTTAACTAAAAACTGCAATTTGCGATAATTCACAACAACTGTAACTAGTGATTTCTCCGACAAAAAGCTAAGTTAAAACATAGTCCTTGTGTTTGCCACTAATCAAACATGAATGGATGAATTTATCTATTTCTTATAATTTGCCTATAATTTAAAAAAACTCCTGACTCAACAAGTTCACAAGCTTTTTAGCAACAGCACAACAGTCTTTTTACACAATTTCATTTTGTGGAAAAATGCTGATATCACCCCCCCTAATTACTGTAAAGGCAAACAAAAGTTTTAACTTCCATTCATTGTGTCTCACCTAAACAAAATAGTAGAGCGGCGGCCATTTTTATGTGTACTGTTGGAGGTTTGGGTCATTTGCGACTAAGATGGCTAGACTTGTGAAGACAGAGAGATCAAAAGTGGAGACAAACTAGACCACACACATGCATGTGTTTGTAACAATATCATTTGCTGGTGTGTGTGTGTGTGTGTGTGTGTGTGTGTGTGTGTGTGTGTGTGTGTGTGTGTGTGTGTGTGTGTTGACCCACACTGACCGGGTGGAGCTGGTGAACTCTGTGTGTGTTGGCGTCTGTCAGCAGAGGAGCTGTCGGAGAAGATGCTGTGCTCTCAGAGGGATCGATCACAGGGCTGCTACTCCTCTGACACACACACACACACACACACACACACACACACAATGTTATTAAAAGTAGGCTGCAATGTGCTCTGGTGTACAATAAAATAAAATTAAACAGCCATTACAGATTAAATGATAAAGATGATTCAGAGCTAGAAGCAGTCTCTGATTACATCATTGTTTTGGTCAAGATCATGGAGAATCTGCACCCACTGAACAAATCTCTATTGTTCCTGTATAGTGATGCTTCGTCCTGTCGTAGAGCATATAGCCTCCATAGTAGTGATAATAACAAAGAAACAACATACAAACAAAGCAACATGGAGTGAAGTACATCACAAATGGCACATATTACACAAAATACACAACCTGTGATAAGAACAAGCGACACATTGCACGACCCTTCATCACAAACGAACCACGGAACAGGTCCTAGTGACATTTAAACATACTATTAGGTGCACTTGTCCCTCACTGGTGCACAGTGAGTGACAAGCAGTCGTATTGGCTCACAGGGATACAGCACACATTGTTCCCTTCAAAACCTTTTGATACATTTGTCCCTCAGGGTTGTTCTAATCTCTACGTGGGTGGTATGTCTGTTAAATCAAAGGCTGAAAATCTATAAACTTTAGTTTCCCTGTCTTTGATATAATCTATTGTACACAGATAGGGGGGGAAAGCATATAAAACATCTGCAATCTGTAAATATTATTAATGTAAAGAAACATAATCATCTCATAGGTATGTAACAAGCGATCAATTTGTCTAATCTGCAGATCTTGACTCTGATATTAAGCCTTGCACAGCACAGGAAAATGTATTGACTGGGGTTGTTTCTCAAAGCAGATTTTTAAGCACGCTACATCCACGAATCCCAACATAGGACTTTATTCAATGTCGAGGATCCTTCATATTCTACCGAGGACGGAGTTCTTCTTTCAGAGGATTTTCAAGGATGCACGTGTGTCTCATCAGCGCAATTATATGCGTGAAATGCCTTTCCCGTCCAATGGTTTGGAAACAATGAAAATACACAAACAGAATTTCTGTTATTTCAGCTCAGCAGTCCCCCAAAATATATTTCTGATATGTTTTTAATTAGTTTATATTATTTTGAGGAATACAAAAACATTCCTACTAGAATGCTAGGAAGGAGTCTTGACTGTAGGACCTGACTTGGAAGAACACGTCCTACCAAGGAAGCATCCTTGATTTTGAGAAACACCCAGTATGTAAACACCATACACAGAAAAAGTAAAGGATGTGGAATGTGGGAGAGATATTTAAGTGATCAATGATGAACTTAATCATATTAGATTTAAAACATGAGAAAGAAAATCTCAATACATTCCTTCAAAGATAACTATGACCAGATAATGTTATTTACAAGAAGAATACTTTGTGCATGATAAAGTAGAATAATAGTAGTTTTGGCAGAATGCAGTGATGGATGACAGCAGAATCGAAGTGCTGTGTGGTCTATTAGCTATAAACTGCTGCAGCATTCGTATCACTCAGGACCGATAAGCTGAATCTCTGACAACGTATAAGAACATTCTCTGGTGTTTCAGTATAGGCAGGGTTGGTGGAGGCAACTTTCAATGTGCAACACCCGCAAAAATGATTTGAATGATTAATGGATTTTCTCTTCCCTCTGTTCTCTGACCAATAAGACACCCAGACTGCTTTACATTTAATTAGGAAGAACCAGTAAACAGAGACAATGACCCTTTCAATAGTATGTATGTATTACCAGATTTAATTTTTAGATTAATTGCCTCAAAACTGTCTTAATTGATCATTTGAAATCAAACACCACATATCTCATAGAGTGGAAAGCTCCGTTTTCCTCTGTTTCACCTCTTTTCTCCATCTGTTATCTGAGGAATAACATTCAAGCTCTTAGCTGATACTAAATACACAGTAAAGTAGCCTGGAACCCCCTGCTACCAAATATGTGGTTTACTATCTACGATCTACTAAATGGCTCACTATGCTAAAAGATGCAGTCAGATTAGGGTGAAGCAATTGTTTTTTTTACAGATAAATAAAGTTGAGGGATATGCTGTAAACCTGAATACTTAAAGTAAAAGCTCTTATATTGCTGTGTCTCCACCTCTGAACTCTGAACTCCAGGCCTCTCAAGAACCCATTTCATCAGCTCATCCTTTAAGTTGTGGTTGGATGGTATCAATCTTCACTGCCATGGCAGAGTTTGAGCATTTGATCCATTTGCCATTTGACTGTCACTTCCTAAATCTAATCCTCGGTTCACACCGTGCAGAGTTCACTCTGACTGACAGTTGATCTGTGAGTTCTCATTCAGGAAGTATTAATTGTTGCCTTTTCTTACTTCTAAATCTGTCATGTGAAAGACAACAACATTGCAGAACAGGAAGGATGCTGCATAGAGGAAATAAGCCCTCACCAATTCTGGAGTGACCTCAGCATAAAGCTGCGTTCAGGCTAAACTGCAAAGTGAAAATCAACACGATCACATATGAAACAGATTCTGTCTTGTCTACTGCTCAAGTTTGTTTGTGCAGCGTAAAAGTTTAACCATATACTTTTATGCAGATAAAATCCCCTTTGCCTCAGAGCCTCTGAGTGGGAGCTATTTGCTGTTAATCAAGTACCAAATGTAGCCCGTCCACACAATATCGGACCTTTATAAATGTGTGTCTGAGTTTGTGGGTCTCACCAGGTCTTTGATGCTGCCCAGCACCGCTGTAGTGAGGATGCCTATGAAGAAGGCAACGAGGTTCAATCCGGCGAGGGTCCAAATTAAAATGTACAGAGTGAAAACTTCCTCGCAGCTTTGTACTCCAACAAACTCGTAGTAGTTGCTGAGGTAGCCTCCGCTGCAGAACAAAACAACAGCTCCGTTCAGTACTAATGATTTTTAATTTGTTGGGCAGGAACATTAATTAAAGACAAGACAACTCTTGTGATGACACGGCAGCGGTAACAATATACTGGGACAATATCGTTGTAATGTCATTGTCTCACTTGGCGCAGTCGTACAGGTCGCAGCAGTAGCAGGTCCCACTTCTTACTGTCATGCTACAAGACTCCTTCGGACTCCAACACGACACCTGAAAGAGATACGCAAGTTCAAAATGTGTCACTGTTTACCTGCAAATACAGACAAGCAGACAAGCCTCGACACACTTTTTCTTAAAGACGTATTAACATTTCTTTTTACAATTAACACTGCAGGCACTTGCAAATGACAAGGTAGTAAAACATGTAAAATTATATGTTTTTCTTTTTAGAAAATGAACCAAAACCTTGACATGACGAAGATCTTGGGTAGATAATAATGAGAATAAATTTAAATCATACCCTCTAAACAAGATATTTAGTCAATGCTGATCCATAGAGGAAACCATACAGGGCATCTTTGGATGGATGAGAAAAACAACACTCAATGGAAAGGCTATTGACTGATCCAGGACAGCACATCTTTACTCACAGAGGTGTAGAAGTTCTCATAGATGTAGCTGCCGCCGCTGCTGTAATACTGGCATCTCTGTGCTTTCAGTGGACGCATGTCCTGGCAAAAAAGTTAATATATGAAGATATATAACCCACAGGATGTCAAACCAACACCAATCCATCTTTATTGAGGATAAAAACAAGATATTTAAAAAAACAATCTCATGCGAGAGAATCCAGATGTCCGTGAAAACACATTAGAATTGAAACTGTGTTGAGTTTTACAGTCTGTGATCAATTTCCAAAACTCACTCGGCCGACATTGAACAAAATTTAGTTTATGACTCTTTTAAATTTCGGTTAAAACTCTTTTTAACCGAAAGTGTTTTCTCTAGTCAAATTCCCAGAACTCCTGGGTGGCTTTTTGGTTTTGGTTTGGTTCATTGGCAACAAATGTTTTATGAAACACAACATATCAGACTTTGAACGATAAAGCCCTGGACTTAACTTCCATCACTGTCCCTGTTGTGCAAGGTGTTTAAATTTGAAGTTGAGGAAAACTTTTCTCACTGTGAAATAAAACACAACACAGGTGGAAATATGCAGTTTTTGCATTGATTAAAACTACAGTTGGTAACTTTAAAGGTCCAGTGTGTAGGATGTGTTCCATTTCTGATAATAGATCCCCTTAAATGCTGAACGCTGTTCCTTTAATAAAGATAACTTTTCTCATATTTGCTCAAACTGTCACTTTATCCTCATAGTAGTACACAAGTAGTGCTCCTAATGACATTTGCACGATTGTTAAAACAGTCAAGCCAAAACCAAGCGCTGTGGACCGACCAGAGAAAGAAATCTCACTTTACAGCTAAACAAAACAATAAAATATGTTTCTGAAAAACGTAACAAAATCTTGACTAATTCCGTTATTGTCTCTATTGCATCATTTTGTTATGGGACCCCCTTAAAATGTAATCAGCATACATCAGAAGGAGTTTACGTTAATAAAACATTTAATGAATAATAAACTAAGCTTTAAGCGGAAGTTCAGTCAGAAAGACTCTCTTTACATTCCTTTTCATTCATAAGCTCTCAGTCTCTCTCTCTCCCTGTGATTACTCTTATCAGCCGATTGTGGCCGTTCACTATAAATTAACCAACTCTCTGCTGCTGTCAGTTCAGCACAATCGGATGCGACCCTCCTCCACACCGGTCACCTCCGGTCGGCATCACAGTTATGCTCCTCATTCATCATCGGATTGCAGCGACTCCCTTCATCAGCGTGTGGACTCCAGGGGGATTGTGTCTTATCTGACCTCAGCACCACCACCCCTCTATTATCCTACTTCAGGATGGAGTCCACTCGCCAAAGACTTTGCACTATTCAGATTTTATGCATGTGTATAAATAATTATTGTTAAATTCGAACGAAGTCTCTCCTGATTTAAACACATTTTGATCCAACGTTTCTTGAAATCTTCATGTGTACCGTATGGTATAAAAAGGAAAAAAATGATATACCAACCTTATCTGGTTTCAAATAAGTTAAAAAAAGGTTGACATCTCTTGTACATTATAATTTACTACAATGTTAATAGACTCAGTGAAAGATTCATGAAGCGACCTTCAACACATTAAAGCACGGTGACATGAATTACAGCAACTTTGAGAATTTATTCCCAAAGCACTCATAACTCTTCTTTATACTGTTGGCACAACATTGCGATAATTAAACATTATATGTCATTCTTCAAACAGAAAGCACTGATGCCATTTATAGCTTTAATAAATCAATGTGTCTTTTCTACGATACACTGCATGCACTTCTAGTTCCTGAACCATTGGTACTTTCCAACGTCATGTCATGAGGTTATATTTTCAAGGACTAAGCTCTGTATGATTGTAGTGCCATCATACTGTCGTAACAGTTTGGTAAAAATAAAAATGAAAACGTGTTGTATTGTTTTGTATTCACCATATTTTGACCATTTCAACAACTGTCTGCCATCATCGTGTTTGAAAATGGAGGTAATTTTACCTTGAGCTGATGTCACTGTGCAACGCGTCGAGGGCTGATCCAAGAAGATCATTCATTGCCCTGAAGAAGACTATCATGTCGAAACGTTGGTCAATTCTGAAATGTTTTTTGAATTGTGACTTCGAGTGTGCGACTATTTTTCTTTACACTGATCCAAGAAGAACCCACCAATCAGAAAACGGAAGCAGCAACAACTAAGGTCAACGAGTGGTTACAGTACATGAGGTATAACCTCATGTACTCTCTACTTCACAACCTCTACTTCATGTGGTGTGAAAACAAAAAAACAAAGCTGGCCCATGCTATAAAGGCTGAGCAAACTCATTTCATGAACAAAATGGGGCCAATATTGCCAACAAAGTGCGGTCCAAGAGGCTCACAGTCAACCAGCACATAGGTTTGTTATTACTTCATAGCCTTCTACTGCTTTGTGGCATCACTCAGTCATATCGGGTGTCACAGTATACGCACGCAAGTGCATAACTCACCATGGTTAGGACAATACAGACGCCATCGATCACCAGGCACAGAAAAGAGGTGATGATCCCGAAACTGAGGAATACGATCGCAGCCGTCAGCTGGAGGAGGAACAAAGAAAAAACAAAAAGCATAAATGAAAGACTTTCCATACAAAGACGAATAACTCGTTTTATTTGAGGGTAATCGGAGCACAATTTGACAAGAATGCAGATTATAGCTGATTATTTCTTTCCAACAGACATAAAGGTGTGAAGGTATTTGGATTCAGGCAGTTTGCTCAAAATGTAGCTTTAAAGGGTTTCTGTTGTTTTTTTGCAGCATTTATTCACTGTTTTACTGAAGAGAATATTGCTTTGATCTTTAAAATGTATTATGTTTAAAGCTTGTGCTCCCCCCTAAAAACGACAAAGATGTATTTGAACTAGAAGGGCGGTCGGAGAGCGCAAACCTCCACCAAGACCAAACAACCCGTCTCACAATGGTAACGAAAATGAACAAAATATTTGTGAATTGTATCCGATCCAAAATGTAATAGGTTCTTCCCTGGCTCATGCTTCACCCTTTCACCACCCCTGTGCTTGCCTCCCTACACTGTCTCCCTGTTAGTTTTCAAATTTATTTTAAAATGTTCTTACATTTAAGGCCTCAAACAGCCTGGCCCATGAACACATTTCTGATTTATTGACCTGGTATGAGCCCTCTCCTCCAATAAAATCCGTGATGGAGCCCTGCCGGTTACTCCCAGGTCACGGTTTGTGGCAAAGGGTCATCAGGCTTTTGCTATTTGAGCAACCACATTATGAACTCAGACACACAGCGTCTCCAGCTTCTTTTAAATCTCGCATTAAAACGTTTCTATTTGTGAAAGCTATTGGAAATGTTTGATATACGTTATTATTTACACTATTCTTATTCCTATTTTTCTGATCTAATTCATTGTATTGTCTTTACTTCCTCTGTGCTCATGTCCTTTATCCTTTTTCTCAGTTTATTTTCCTTGTTTGGTTTTATTGTCTTTAGTCCTAGAGATACACGCTGCTGAGGGCCTGATATCAGAACAGCAATAGGATAGTCCTCTTTGTTTAACCTCTGACTCTTCCTAATCATAATGTTATTCCTGCCTATGGGAGCAAAAAAAAACAAGAGATATGTGTAAGCACTCTGTAGCTGCAGACTGGGGAAAGCCTAAACAGACTCATTGTATCTTACACTCATTAATGCGCTTCATTAATCACAATCTCAATATATCACATCTTGGAAAAATAAAAAATCTGTGGAATAAATTGAGTATGAAAAATTTGAAATTTCACTTTCAAACATTATTTTGCACTGAATCGATTTCCTTCCACACAGTGAGGCATACAATGTATTAATTCAACACAGGTATCGGATCAGTACTCAGTATCGGCCTATACCCAAAGCCCAGGAATCGCTGTCAGTATTGGGACTGAAAAACTCGGATCGATGCATCCCTAGTATTTTGTATTTTATACTTGGAATTAGTTTTGTCCACTTTGTAGAAATCTATAATTTTGAACTGTGGATCAGTGCCAACATAAGCTGGAAAAGGTATGTGTGATATACATAACATGTATAAATATTTGACCCTGACATGACATCTGATACGTGGAGGAAGAGGTAATTAACTTCTGGACAGTTTATTGAGAGGGAACAGTTCAGGCACACGCCCTTACTAGAGCAACATACATGGTTCTTTGTTAAACAAATCAAATTACCTAACAGCCATACATTAGTTTACCGCTGTCATATATGCACTTTTGTTACAGTACCACTTTAAATAGTTTTACTATGTAAAATGTCCGCTGTTAGAAGAATACCAAAAATATATTCTGTCAGTGGTGAGCAGGTGAGAGTGATCAGCTGCTTTATACATTTACAAAGATTGAATTAACATTAGGAAAAGTTTCCTTATCTAGAGCTGCATTTTAAACCAACTTTTAACAGGTTTTGATTAAATAATGATGCCTCTCTATATATGACCCACATGAGTAAGAGAGAACATCAGCGAGAAGATTAAGATATTTCTATAAAGTTGTTCTTAATGGCACGAGGTCCGGAAAAATCAGACGAAATCTTGCTTGATCACCAGAAACTCCTTCAGCTCCGACTCCAGTGGGCAGAAACCAGCCAGCAGCGGACTGACCCTAATGCTGCCTAATGTATGTTTCCCTGGGTCAACAAAAAAATGACCCACCTTCAGCCTACTGATGTTTTACTCCTTAAAGCCTTCACCCCTAAAATTTGCAGACAGACAGTTTTCGTGACTTTAAACATTGATATCTCCACAGTGGCTGAATGGATTTCTACCTTTCAGGCTACGTTTGAAATGTCCATCTCCCTTCGTTCTTTTGCTATTTTAACTGCAAAAGTAGCCCTTACCGATCTCTTACAATGAGGACACTGGGAACTCAGGGATGGCTCCCTAATTTTAGTCTAAACACCAAAAGCATCTGGCTTCCACTCAGTGAGGCAATCTTAGAATGTGGCAGTCGTAATTGGAGCTTTTTTGCTGTAACCAGTAACCCCTCAAAATAATGAAGTTCGTAATGTTGAGTGGGAAGTAACTGCCAAACAGGATTAATAGTTTTGTCTCCCACAAAAGTCTGGCCATTTAAAAAAGTCTGAGAAGATGAAAAAGAGAATTGCATCCTCCTCCTTGATATAATTCAAAAGTCTTGGTACTTGCAGAGCGGCACTGCTGGTCGCCATGCTAACACACATACTCTTGGCCAAAACACATTACTTTGGGAGGTTGGGGCTGGATGTGCACAGGGAAAACATAAGGAAGAATTATGACAGAGGATGTAAGTGTGAGAACATACCAGCTGTTTGCGGTTTTCTTCCAGGAGGAGTCCCAAAAGTCCCAGGAATGATCCAAGGGTGAGCTGTAAAGAAGATGTGTTGTGTAAAATAAAGAAATATGATTCATTTTCATAAGGATTTTAACCCTTTGTTTTGATGTAGTTCTCTTCCAAGGAAATAACAAGATATTAGCACTTAACAGCTATACAAATGCTTATTGTGGTACAATTTCAAAAACATACATTACATTTTATGTTACATACTGTTGAAAAGGGTGGTCGAAAGATATATAACAAATCAGTGACAGCATGGCCCAAATATCCCCATAGACATATCCAGAAACTGATTCTGGTGGATACAATTTGGGACAATTTACAATTCACTTCCCATTATGTTCTTCCAGTTTCAAAAAAAGGAAGAAAACTTGAATGTCAGCCATTGAAGGAAGAGGCCATGTGGATGTCTAACTGAAGCACAGAGCTGTCAATCATTCATTTCACAGTCCAACTAATATTATTTCTGTCTAAAGACTAGCAAGCAAAACATTTGGCCGGTGCTGTGAGACTAAAGTTGAAATTCCATAATGTAAATCGCATGTTGCAGGATGTTTTGGGATGTTTTTATTAAACTCCCACCTCATTTACTGGTAGCTGCAAAGTTCAAACCCAATCTGTGATCTTAGTGTATCTCACTGAATAAACCATGACGGGGAATCATCGAGAGACAAATTAACAACTTACAATAACTCCAGAGGTGTAGCCAGTCACATTCAGGCTCTCTGTTCGAGTCGTTGTGTAGACTCCCAGCACCACCAACAGCAGGGAGAGACTGAGCATGCCCAGTACCAGCCACAGGGCTCTCCTGACCCTCACCATCATCTCTGCCACCCACAAAGGAGAGAGAGACACGCGTTATATGGCACAGTGCTCGGTAAATAAGGTCCAATGAACAAGACTTGGCAGCTTCCTACCTGCATATTTTTAGTTTGATGTCAACGGTCGACAAGACAAACCTAATTTAGTTTGATTTAATTTAATTTAACTTAATTAAATTCAAAAAACTGTGATCCAAACCCTATGTCTCCGTCTTGTTCACTTCAAATGGCATGAATGTTTACGACCCAGCATATTAGAGCAAAGCAGTGTAACTAATGATATTGGTCAAATGCATCTAACAAACAAACTCCAACTTTTAACCCTCAGGCTTTTTAAATCCCAATTTTTGTTTCTGTCTCGCGTAGATTAAAGACAGGATTCATTAGTCCCTATGTGTATTTTTTTACATTTACATCAAAGCTTTAATAACAGTGAAAAAGCCACAACGTCAACATACTTGCTGTAGAATATACACTGAAAAACATTGCAAAAATAGCATTTATTTACCTCAATTGGAAATGATTCTAAGGAAGTGGCAGCCCTAGAGCTGGTGCAGTAATCCTCATTTTAGAATAACTAATTGAGGAAAAAACGTCAAAGTGTACTTCTCTATGTGGAGGAATATTGCTCAAATATTCTAGTAGTACTGTAAAAGATTAAATGCCAAAATGTACAATAGCCTCACTATTTCCTCAATATTGAAGCTGAAAGAGACTCTTTGGTCATATAACAGTCAAACCAAATCCAACCTTCTAACACACAGTCCTATGATTATTACGTTTCTATAAGGAAATTACAAATTTAAATAAAAACAGTACAACCCTCTGTCAGCTAATTATGAACACGTTCACTAGGCTGCACACCATCTAAGCATGTTATTGTGAAACTATTCAGCACTCTGAGGTAACATACTGAGATGCACACATGAAACAGACTACACAATTAATGATGACACCATTGAGCTTTTATAATGAACTTAAAGTGGGTGCCTCATGTCATAAAATACATTTGTTTGCATAGAATATAAAATGTGTCATCAGCCTCTTTGATTATTAGTTTATAAGTTTAAAAATAGGTGTATAAATAACAAAGGTTTATACGTTTCTTTAGGAACACCACCATGTAAAAACAACTCTGTTACTATAGCTACAAGTACCACATTAAAAATATGACTTAGGTAAAGTTGCTTATTAGCAACAATTCAAAGTACCTAAAGTAAAAGTAGTCATTATGCAAAAAGTCTAATTTCAGCTAAATATATAATATGATACTGGGTTACAATTAGCGATGCATTTATATAAACATCCGTAATGTTGTTGCTGGTAAGGGTGGGGATAATTTCAGCTACTTTATAAACTACTACAACAATATATGAATATCTATTAGTTGATTTCTATCTTGTATAATAAATCTAAATCTGCAAAGCTCTCAGACAAATGTAGTGGAATAAAAAGTACAACATTTGCCTCTGATATGTATTGTAGAAGTATAAAGGTTGTACATAAATACAGTACAGAATAAACGTAGCTCATAATTATGGTAATTAAGGTAACACATAATATGCAGCTGCCAGTGTAACTGTCTCATGTACCTAACCACATCAACCTTGTATTTTATTATATATAATATAATAATATAGATATAATTAATTACCTGTTGCTGGGCTCTTTGGCTCTGGTTTTCCCCGGCTCGTCGCTCCCTGGATCCTTGCAGTCATGACAGGTCCACTCTCAAGTCTGGGTCCAGTTCAGGTTTCAGTTCAGGCTTACAAAGCTTCTCTCAAAGCTTCCAGAGGAGCACGGGTATCTACTGTTTGGATGTCAACTTCACTGTAGCTCTGTGCAGCACAGTCTGTGTGCATAATGCTCAGGCCTGTGCTGCATTCAAGGACGGTCGGAAACGTAAGTGACTACTGCTGTCAAAATACTCCTTACAATTCAAGATGCAATTATAAGCGTTCTTTTCAAATTATAAACATTTAAACCTGTGATTATAAATCAGGGAAACACCACATACATTGGTCGTGGGCTGAATGAGCTGCTACAGCAGATTGAGAAGGAGAATGTGTGCATGGCAAGTGAACACATCTCCCGTTTAAAAACAGATGTTGATCAGTGGAAGTTGCCTTTGGCTGGATTGAGGGACAGTAGGAAGAAGAAGAAAAAAGCTGGGCCCCACTTGACATTCTCTCTACGAAATGTTATTCAATGCTACAGTTCTCGTTGCTCATATGTGCGGTATTTATTTAAACCTGTTAATTTGGAAATATACAACATGAAAGCACAGACGTGAAATAATAAAAACTTTAAACCAGAGTTTTTAGGTTCCAGGGCCTCAAGATCGCTTACAGAAGCAGCAGCAATGTTCAACGCCCCCGTCTTGTCAATTTACTTTTTGGTGCATATTCCCAAACAAATTTTCTATTTCATTAGCACAAACCAGATGACCGAAATGAGCATTTTGGGCCACTTGAGAACTGGAGCCTCAGGACAGTTGCCTGCTTTGCCCAGTTGGTAATTGAGTCTTGTCTGTATGAATAACAGAAAATGCACCAGGCAGCTAAAAATATTTGTTTTGGTAATATATCATAATTTCTGGGATGCACCAAGCTCATAGATGACTTATTTATTATTTTATATATTATATTATCTGCTTATTATCAATGATCGCGTAGCCTCTACGAGAGGGTCTAAAATCATACAGACAACCTAATCCTTAAAATAATCAATCAAATCCCAACAGCCAGGTGGGCATAGTTACAAGAAACTGGGAAGAAATTTATTGTGCAATAACTCTTTTTCGTTTTCTCGGAGCAGACAGGTTAACAAATAGAGATAAGAGGAGTCCGCTCTACTAAGCCCCAGTTCCAGACATCTGAATCATGGTCCACATCTCACATTCTCCAGTGATTGTATGGAAAATATACGATGTGGTCGTGCCCAAACTAAGTTAGTTACCAGTTTTTCTTCTCATTTTAAAAGTGTCATTTCAGAAGAGAAGGTGAATTAAATCTTTGAAATCATCACTTCACGTTTTCCCTTATTCCTGTATTAATGGTATTTGGATTGATGTGATGACTTAGGACTTAACTTGGGACTTGCCTGTCTTGACACAGGACTTGACTTGGGACTTGCCTGTCTTGTCGCGGGGACAACATCTGACCTTGCTCCCCTCTCATTCAGAGGTTCTTACTTGGAAGTTTTTCGAATGCTGACAACAGATCCTTTTAGTGTTGTACAGCAGCTGGTTGTCCTGTTCAGCATCAGGATCTTCCTGAGCAGCAAGCGGAACACCATCAATTTCCCAAAGATCAAAAGGTCAACCTCAGACCTCAGATCTTAATCACAGAGCAGAGAAGAGCGAAGAGGCAGAGGTGGAATTGTGAGGAAAGCAACGAGGAACCAGTACTCTCGACTTCAGGCCTCGGCTCTTCCTCAAACAGGAGATACTGGCCGGGTCCTGTTGAGTACCCGAGCTGGACTGACGACAGTGACTCTGATTAGGACAAACAGCCCTGCTGCTTGCTGCAGGATTGGACATCTCTAAAACCTTTTGCGCCTGGGATGGTAAGTATTCATTGGACTTGCAAAGACCTACTATAGGCTCATCATCACAGAGATATGAACTATCTTACACACAACATACTTGTTTTTCTTTTTAACATTTTATATCACTTGCATAATAATTTAAATAATTGTTTTTAAACTAAGGTGTATAGGTTTTTACCAGAGGTATGATAACAACTAATGACAGCATTAACAAAAGTCTCCTGAAAGCCCTAATCTTATTTACTGGTAATTCAAAGATTATTTATTTTACTCACTCTGTTGCACTATCATGTTGTTTTTAGTTATGTGTGGGTGCCTGTATCATACAGAGGAAAGGTAATGATTTTTAACATAAAGAAAAGTCTCCAGTGATTATCATTATCAGTTTTTAAGTGATTGTTTATCTTACTCACTCTCCCACCCATCAGGATTATACACACTGCATCAATCTCCCCACAAGAAGAAAGATGGCTGCTGACACTCATGAGAAGGATGGATGACTACAGCAACAACTAAAGTGGTTGACTTTCTTTCAGTCAACAAAGTAAGTAATTCCCCTCACTTAGACTACAAACGTATTAGTAGTGACATAAACTGGTGATAAACTAGAGTTAACTTTACATATGTGGATAATATGAATCCACTATTCATAATATCATTACCTTATTGAAGGCCAAATTGAACCCAATAACTATAACCACTGTGTGGTTGTGTCCAAAATGATTAATTTCTTGTTTTTCTGTTTCGTAGGACAGGACTCCTCTACATTTTTAGCATTCCTTGGGCAACTAAGTGTGGACAAAAAAACTCACGAACACCCGCTAACATCTGGCTTTTTTCTTTAGAGTGAATGGTTACAGTCAACGTTTATTCCTGGGACAAATTATTGCAGCGGTCTCGGGTATTTAGCGGCTTCATTTCCGATCTGTGGTGTTGGAAACATGACGTGACGCGTGTTGAAGTTAATAAATAATAAAAATACCTCCAAGATGTGGCTCTGTGATCTAAACAGTACATTTTTGGAGGATAAGAAATATCTCACAGGGCATACTCAGATGTATGTACTCACGTGTTTTGGCAAACCCTCTTATCACACCTTACAAGTGTTTGAGCTACAGCCTATAATAATCCAACCGACCAGTGCTAGTACTCACCTGTACACAGTTTCACAAGGACGGTGGCAGAACATGAGCTGATGCAGAATGGTGATAAGGAAACGTTTGGATCCATTATACTAGGTGTGGGTTTTCCCAAACCGACATTCTCAAAGCTCCTCAAAGCTATCCATTTTTTCCACCCATTCATGTCTGCGTAGTTAGAAAATGTTTAATGTACATGAACATGAACATAAAAACATGTAGAGAGCATCTGGATGAGCTGATGCACAACATGGGGTGAGGGGGTTGAGAACAAGAATGCTGTAATTTATCGGTTATGGGCCTAGTTTTAAGTCAAAACCTTCACATTTTCTTGGGGGAGGATGTCCAAACCCAATATTTAATCGTATCTTTTATTCACTGTAGAAATCCAAAATATAATGATGATTGGTGGGCAATACACACGCCAACATGTGAGTAAGGCAAGTACTTCTTTTCACTTCAAGCACTGGTACCAAAATCTCCCAAAAGCTGGTTGTCAATTTTTGCAGATGCATAACAGAAAGCACCCCAACAAATTGCATGACAGTCTGGTACAGCAGCTGCATCAAAGAGGACAAAAAAGCCCTCCGGTGTGTGGTGGAAACAGCACAGGACACTGTTGGCATTGAGCTGCCATCACAAGAACATCTTCTCGGTGTGTGATGAGGGCTAAGAACATCATAAAAGACATTACATACCTTGGACACCATCTACATATCATATCATAGTTAGTATTTGATTCCTCTCTATGTGACAAAAGAAAAGGCACACACAGTGATACAAGTATTACTAATTATTGACCACGGTGATCCATTTGCTTTATACGGTGGTGGTATTGTTCTTATTCTCAAATGTTTGTAACTTTCATGGAAACAAAAAGAAAGCTATTGCTTCTGCTATTTGTAAATAGTTAGTTGTTTATTCTGTTTTTTTGTCTTCGTATGTTTGTATTTCATTGGTGTGTTCGTGAAGTGTAACGTTATATGTTAGGTTAAGATTAAAGATTTAAATTTGTAGAAAACAGCGCCATCTTTTGTCGCCATGGAGACATGACGTTCACCGCACCGGCTAGCATTAGCACAAACATTAGCATTAGCCTATAACAGTTTCGTCCATTTTGTTTAGCCTAGCTAGACTAGCTAACGTCACATTAGCTAGTTAGCTGACGATACTGCAGCAGAGATGGATGACGGTGATGAGCCGGCGATAGTCCTCTCGCACAACACTTCTTCAGGCTCTAAGTCCGGCGGGGACAAGATGTTTTCCCTTAAGAAGTGGAACGCAGTGGCTATGTGGAGCTGGGACGTGGAGTGTGATACGTGTGCCATTTGTCGGGTACAAGTGATGGGTGAGTCCGAGGAACAGACGCTGCTAGTCTGCTAGCTTGACTGGGACACCGGCTAACGTAGCTAACAGATGTTAACAGGAAGTCTCTGGCATACTTGGCACCACTGTAACATATTTTTCTTTATTTGCAGACGCTTGTCTGCGGTGCCAGGCGGAAAACAAACAGGAGGACTGTGTTGGTAAGACAATGTCGGCAATGAAACACGTTATAGCAGTGCTAATTAATCACTTAGCGTTAGTTAGCAGGTTAATCCAACATGCTAACGCTAGCTAGTTTAGTAGCTAGAGCTGTCAAACAAACCGATCTAGCCAGTTTATCACAGTGGGAGGGTTTTTAATTATTTGTGTTCGTTCTAAGTAAAGCCAAATGAGTGACATGACATTAGTTAATAAAACGTGAGAGCAAATTGCCTGTTAACAGATTATTGAGCTAGCTACGTTTGAACTGCTGAACACTTAATTATAATAGAATACATGTTAAAACTAAAGTAACGTTAGTGTGAAATAAAAACGGATACCCTCAACCAATTAACCTCAGTAAATGACTAACTATATTTAGTGTGAATGACGCTCTACACTGTCGGTTATTATGACAGAAGATTTAGAGATGCTGGATCCTTGCATTGTAAACCACTGACTCAAGTTTAATACGTATTTAGTGTTTGAGCTTTTTGAGAAACGATTACAACTAGTTTACCCGATTGCAGATACACATTTTTAGTAGTCTCCGTGTGAGCTCCCTCATTTGTCATAGTCTGAAAATCATCTACTGAAGCATGACATGACATTAGATGGCAAGGATGTTTCTTTAGGAAAATAATGAGCTATGTCTTTTAAACATAATATGAAAAGCACAGATTAATTTAAGTAAAGTAGTAGTATACACCATTAAAATAAACACGGTTGTACTTTAATATTCTGTGTAACTTAAGCTTTTCCCTTTTTAATACTCTCCCTATGTCCTCTATCTCCATCTTCTTTTCAGTTGTATGGGGCGAGTGCAACCACTCCTTCCATAACTGCTGCATGTCCCTTTGGGTGAAGCAGAACAACCGCTGCCCCCTCTGCCAGCAGGACTGGGTGGTTCAGAGAATCGGCAAATAAGCTCCAAAGCCCAGACGGCCCGAGTCTCAAACGACACCTGTGTGCACCCAAAAGTGGTGACAGACCTGACAATGATCACTGGAGCGTCCTGTGCAGCCACTGACAACGACAACTGTCGTCCTACTTATGAATGCATGTTCCAGTAGTCCTGATGTCTAAGGAGGACGGTGGACTAAATTAAAGCAGACTTGTTGGCCACTGAATGGTTGATGTGTCTGGAGGTATCATGGAGAGAAGGATGAACCTCGTTACAGTGTTTGGTCACATGTTAGCTTGACGTTATTGTCCGTGGTGGTGTTCAGCACAGCTTGAATATGTGACTGTCTTTTAAAAAAAATAAAGAACTGTATATAGCTGTAAACATGTGTTCTTTCATCCAGTTATTTGAATAGATGCGGTATATAATTCCTATAAACAATTGAAATTATGGATGTTGGTATTAATGTAGTTCTACAACATATGTTGTAGTTTAGATCACATTGGTTTGGCATTTTTGCTACTGACAAAAATGTGCCATCACCAACAATCAAAATTAGAATATAGTAGCAACCAAGGTTTACTAATTTTCTCTTATTCTTTACTCAGTTTCTCATTAGAATTAGAATTTCAACACAGCTACTTGTTTAGAGAGCATTTGTTATTCCAGAAAGTTGGTCAAAACAGATAATGTAAAAAGGGTTTGTGGGGAACATTGTTCATATTTTAATGTATTTAAATATTTTATTATCACTTCCAAAACACTAAGAAGGTTTATGGTAATGCTTATCCACTCTTTGAACAAATGCCCATTTAAAACATGAACATCATCTATGGAGTTCACTGTGATTTAGTAATCAAACATGAATGTCCAGTAAAGGATCGAAAGTCCTTCAGTCACCTTAATGCCGTAAGTACCTTGGTAGTCTACGTGAACTACCTGGAAGGTGGCCATGCTAACCGCTATACCGCTAGCTCTTGTTACACATGTATGGTGAGCAGTGGTGTATAAAGTACCCAAAAGCCATACTTGAGTAAAAGTAAAGATACCTTACTGGAAAATTACTCCAGTAAAAGTCACCTATTAGAATACTACTTGAGTAAAAGTCTTAAAGTATCTGATATTTATTGTACTTAAGTATCAAAAGTACTTTTCTGATATTAAATGTACTTAAGTATTGAAAGTAAAAGTACAAGTAAATGCTGTTAATAAAAAAGCAAAGGGTCAGAATTTGAAGTTTATTCTTTTAAGTGCTGTGGCCACCATGACCAAGGACATGGAGCTGTGTTAATAATTGGGTTGGCTGTGATCCATCCAGGAGCAACAATGTTCAACATAATATATTGTACATAAGTATACTTTTGCATCTACTATGAACTTATCATCATAATTCTCCGAAAAGCAATATGACACTATGAAGGAGTTGTAACAGTGCGTTTATAAGTATGCTCATTCCGACTAGAGGATGTAGAGGGCAAATGCATAATATTGTGTTAAGCAAAAAATATCCACTTGATGCATCAGGTCGGTGTTTTGAGAAAGGACGCCTGCCTTGTAAACTCCTATGGGCCTGATTTGATCACAATAGGCAAAGGTTTTGCTCAAGCTGAATCTGCAATTGGGCGACTGCTACCATCATAACTCCATCTGATCATCCACAAAATGACTCAAATATCAAAACATGATCAATACTAAAGCAGCACCGAAAGTAACAACCCAGTCATTACTGGAAACTGAAAAATGTCCTGTTCATCTTCAAAAGACAATTCTAATACAATGTAGCTTCTTTACATTCTAATAGAATGTAAAGAAGCTACATTGTATAGAATGATTCTATTGAAGTTATTACTTTTTTAAATGTTTTAGACGAGTCACTAATCACTTTAAAAGAGTGATTATAGCTGATTTAACTTTCAGACATGAGATTGATCTTCTCATGTCTCTTTATACAATGATATAAATTCATCCCCGTTTTATTGATATCTTACGAAAAGTTACTCCTCATTTTTCGTGCGTTTTTCCTGCAAAAGTCCAGCAACATGAGTCAGTTTTCGCTTGTTACATGCATACTGTCTTTTCAAAATAAACTTCCATCTTCACAGGAAACAACTAAGGTTTAGGCGATGAAACTACTTAGTTAGGTTTAGGAAAATATCGTGGTTTGCGTTAAAATATCTACGGAAGTGGCGTTGCTTAAGTACGGAAGTCACGTCACAAATAAATCAACATTGGCTTCTCGTTTCACACACGGCACAAACTGCGGCCTCCTGGAGGAAACACCAGTGTTTGTTTGACCCATCCACCTCTCCTCATCCCACCCGTCCTGTGTGGAATTCTACTCGTGTTGTCGCTCGCTAGCTATAGCATGTAGCATCCTGGGCATCACTGGGAATCAAAACACCGCGGCTTTGAGAGCACTTGTTTTGCGTATTAACGTGATTAACCAATGATTTAACTTGCAAGCTAGGACCACTGATTCACCAAACCTGCTTGCTTGCAGTCTCTGTTCCACCACAGCCCCCGACGCTGGTCTCATGATTCATTTTGTTTCTAAAGATAGATTTGATTTTGTAGCGAGTAACGAAGGTTTCAGGGGAAATGTATCGGAGTAAAAGTATCAGTTTTCTTTGCAAAATGTAGTGAAGTAAAAGTAAAAGTCAACAGAAATATAAATAGTAAAGTAAAGTACAGATATCCAAAAAAACGACTTAAGTACAGTAACGAAGTATTTCTACTTCGTTACTATACACCACTGATGGTGAGGTTGGCCTTGTTCCAGTTTCAGCTTACTGATTCCATTCAAGTGTGATAAAATGTAACTAAGAACATTTACTCAAGTACTTGTACTTAGCTGCTTAGTGATGAATCAGGAATAGATTCAACTAATAAATGTATAATAAGTAATACTTTGAATGGAGCCAAATAAAGTAATTTTGCTTTATTTGAAGTACAGTTTGCTGCTAATACTTATGTGTATACATTGTTCAATTGCTACTTTTACTTGATTTGGATCTACCAAGCCTAATGGGTGGAATGATTAACTATCATATGGGTGAATGTTTTCTAACCCTTTTTCTAGCATATAGAAAGCATCAACATGATATAAATGTTTTGCTGATTTTCTGCACTCACATTTATGCAGAACATCTCAGTTCATCTGACAATTATATCAAAATCATTTGGTCTATGAAACTTAAAACAAAAGTAGGTCTATTGTAGTCAATTGCATTATTTGTGCAGGTGTTCATGTTATTTTGTCCACATTCTCTATGCCAGCGATGCAGTTAGTGAATAAAGATGAAAATGTACTTTTCAAAACTGCTCCAGCTACAAATACGAGTTGTTTTGCTGAGCAGCTGAAAACCTCAAGTATGAGTATTCAGCCTTTATTCTCCTGACAGCTACTTCAAAAGTCTGTCAGGAAAATTGATATCTTAAGCTGCTTACTTAACCAATTAGGGCTCATTTATGCCTTCACTCTCTTTCCTATGATAAGCAACGAAGTGTGCGTACATATACTTCACATATTATACTCAGGCAGCTTTCTCAGTGCCTTATTTATCTCACTACAATCAGCCACAACTTGTTAGGGCCAGGATCTGCCACCTCATCATGTCAAGCTGGTAGCCTATTACCGCACAGGCACTCTGCGTCTCCTAAGAATAGATGAGCCCAAAGCCTCTTAAGTTCAAACCACATAAGTTGCTCTCCCTTAGTGCCGTCTACGAATAAGCATGCAAAGACACTTAGCAAACATCAAATCCCTGCGGACAGTGGTACTTTTAATGCTACAAGAGGCATGGCACAAGAGGTGGAGGATGTTCAGGATGCAGGTGCTTGAGGGGCTCAGTTGTGCCTGGAACCTGCAGATGAGTGAGCTAGTTGTAGTTGATCAGGCCCAGCTGCCTATATGACGCAACATGGGTGACCTGCCGGGACTGAACAACCTGGTGGCCAACACGGCCTACCTGAAGGCTCAGCATGTACATCGTGACGAGCTGAGGAAACAGAGGCTCTCTCTGATGCTGCCTAAACCAAAGATGTCCTCTGCTCTCCAGGCAGCAGCGGGGAGGGAGTACGAGTCACTGTGTGAGCGACAGCTCATTGGGAGGAAGTTGTTCCAGCAGTTTCTCGGGGCCTTTAACCCGCAGTACAGGGTCGCCACTGAGTTCCTGGAGGAGCTGAGTGACTGGAGCTTTGCCGAAGATGAAGCCAGAGAGAAAGCCAAACAGAGCATCCTCGCAAAGTTCTGTCAACCTGAGTCCAGGAGTTTTCTCTCATACCTCACAGGAGAGGCAGCTGAAAGATGCAAGAGTTTGTCAGACAAAAACTTTGACGTGATGTTGGGCCAGATAAGAGAAGCAACGAGAGACTTCCTGAGGGGGAAACCTTTCTCTGAGTATCTGAATAGCCCCTTTTTTTATAGGTTCTTGCAGTGGAAGGAGTACGAGAAGCAGGAGATCAGTGACAGATACTTTTATGAGTTTAGGACTTTGGGAAAAGGTGGCTTCGGCGAGGTAGGTGACAGAAATCCCAGCATCTGAATAAAAGTGTACATTTCAGATTGCTTCATGGACTTACAACTAATATGCTTGAGTTAAAGTGAGACATTCATAAGTTTTGACAGAAGACATTCTTTTTCTTACAAATGAAAAGCTGAATTCATGAGCAATTAAAAGCACCCTAACTCAATTTAAGACACTGAGAGGTTTTTGTGGTACAGCCTGACTTGGTCTGGTGTGACCTGTAGCTTTTGTAAGCTAATGTTAGCACACTGTATTTCCTCTACTTGCGCCACTATTACTATCGCATTATGTTTTAACGTTTATCATCATCCTGTAGTTGTTACACACAGCGGCCGCTGTCCAGTAAATGTTATATGGTTTTGCTTTAAAGTCCCAGCAAGGAGTTTCAGAAATATATTTCAGGATGACAGGAACAACAGACACTAAACCAAAAAAAACAAACTGAATAACACTGTTATAAAAACTAAAGTAATGTTCCTCTGTCTTGCAGGTGTGTGCGGTGCAGGTGAAACACACAGGCCAGATGTACGCCTGCAAGAAGCTGGATAAGAGCTGCTTGAAGAAGAAAGGTGGTGAGAGGATGGCCCTTCTGGAGAAACAGATCCTGGAGAAGGTCAACAGCCTCTTCATCGTAAACCTGGCTTACGCTTACGACAACAAGACACACCTGTGCCTGATCATGGACCTCATGAATGGTGGAGACCTCGGCTTCCACATCTACGAGCTCGGGGAGCGGGGTATCCGTATGGAGCGCGTGGTTTACTACATGGCCCAGATAACCACTGGGATGCTCCACCTGCACTCTATGGACATTGTGTACCGGGATATGAAGCCTGAGAACGTGCTGCTGGATGCTAAAGGACAGTGTCGGCTGTCAGACCTGGGATTGGCTGTGGAGCTGCCAAAGGGCAAAACGATCTGCCAGAAGGTTAGTGTGCTGACCCGTCCCTAGATTAACCACAGTGCTCGCTGTCAGACGTTTCCACTGCAATGCACTTTGCAAAGTCACTCCGTGGTTTGTGTTACGCCAAAAAGGCTCTTCACTCCTGATCATATTGTTCACACAGAGAAAAATATTCAATAGTTGCTCTCATTTTAATGCCACTACACGGTATATTTGTCCACCCACCACTACAAGCAGCTTACCAGGAATAGATATGATGGGTCTGAGTGCTGCTCCGACAGACAGCATAAGAAAGCATAACCCTCTGTGACTTAAATTAATCTTTTTAAAAGGCGCTTGACCTCATCCCTAGTTGGATACTGTTAGCTTTAGCTGGTTAATCTTTGCTCTACTAATACCAGATATGGCCTCCACGTGTCTGACCGAGGAGATGAGTCAGGATATTCACAGCAGGCTCTCCACTCACTAGAGACGGGAGAAAGACTGAAGGATAATGTCTCCGTCATTTGTCAGCTGACCACCCCGACGGAGGCCAGTTAACGCAGCCTTATTTTATGTCACAGTGTGTTATTGTTTCACGTTCGCATTCTTGTGTCTGTGTTTTTGTATTCATTTTATTATTTAATTTAGTTTTCAATCATGTGATGGAAGCTGGTCAAGAAAGTTTGCTGCAGTTAAATTAAATACCCTTTATCTCAATATCTCATAATAACACAACAGAATATCAACAGCTCAAATCTCCATTAATAACAAAAGAGGCTACAACATTTTGGATGGTTTACCCCGAACACAAACATTGAAACTGCATATGCTAATAATATAATGATTTGCATTATTTTGGTATTTGAAGAAATAGAGCCTCCCTTGCTGACGTTCCAACTCCCTTATGCAAAAAAAAATATATATATATATATATACATAACCCCCCTCCCTCCCTAATAACATGTGTGCAGTCCTGAAGCAGGTAAAACAGAGCACAATAAATATACCAGGTGGTTCAGCCTTGTCCCTGGTCCCCAGAATCTAACCAGACCTGAATACCTTTACAGAAATTGCGATTATTGTTGAAGTTAAACCCCAGAAATATGGAGGGTGCTTATGATAAAATCCTCCCTCATGCCCCTCTGTGTGTTGTCAGGCTGGCACCACTGGTTACATGGCCCCTGAGATTCTGAGGCAGGAGTACTACTGCACCTCTGTGGACTGGTGGGCTCTGGGCTGCAGCATCTATGAGATGGTGGCCGCCCGTTTGCCTTTCAAAGACTTCAGAGAAAAGGTGCAGATTGAGGAGGTGACTCGTCGCACTCTGGAGGACGATTGCAAGTTTGAACACAAACACTTTGACGGTCCCACCCAAGACATCATCCGCCGCTTTCTAAAGAAGAAGCCGGCGTGTCGCCTTGGGTGCCGGTGAGTAAAAAGTTTAATTTTCCCAGGCACAAATTGGTCCGATGAGGTTGATACAGACCTCATGGAAGAAATCATCCATCAAGAAAATGTAGAACTTCTTTTTCACCCCTGAAAACATACTGTCATCCTTTAAGATGCAGTCCTTAAAGAGACAGGACCAGGGGTACAATGTTATGTTTAAAGGAACAGTGTGTAAAATTAAGGGGGATTCATAAATATGAACACTTTTACTGCCCAATCATTTAACATGCCTCATGCTGTCATAACCTAATTTTCTATCACAGTCCAATCATTAAATGTCTTTTGTGTCTTTCTTACAGTAGCGGCGATGACCCACGAAACCACGCGTTTTTCAAGAGCATCAATTTCCGTCGTCTGGAGGCCGGCCTGGTGGAGCCCCCCTGGGTGCCAAAATCCAACGTGGTGTACGTCAACGACACGGACAGGTTCAGGGAGACCTCCGAGGTCGAGAATGTTAACTTTGAGGCCAAGGATAAGAAATTCTACAAGCAGTTCAGCACAGGCGCAGTCTCCATCCGCTGGCAGAAGGAGATGGTCGACAGCGGAGTGTTTGACGAACTGAACCAGCCCAATCTGAACGGCCACGGCTGTGAGACGGCGTGGCAATCCAGGACGTGCATTGTTTTGTAAGCAGGTAATCTGCTCATCAATATGTGCAACTGGGCAAAACAATAACACACAAATGTCCTTTAATTTAATTCCTTTCACACGACCAAAATGCCTGGTATTATACCAAATGGAGCAACTCAGGTACCTCTTTAAACATTTTACTTGCCTTTATCTGAATATATTTCCTCCCTCAAAACATCTGCCTCAGTGTTGTGCCCGGATGGAGACACACACTGACATTGCAACTGCTGCTTTATAGTTTGCCCTCTATTCCTGGTGAGGCAGCAGATCCCAGTGCACACATAGTTTCCATTACATCACTCAGCCATTTTGGCAGGCAAGTGTTCACATGTGTTTGTAAACAAGCTGCATAATGGCTGTGTGTCACTAAATAGCAGCAGGATTATTCTCGAGTATTTACAAGAATGGGCCACATTTCTTAGACAGACGTAAATCCCATGGATGCCTTTCGCTCTCGTGCGTGGACAGTGAAACGTGACCTCAGTGAAGTCTCTCAGTAGCAGACGTTCACCACTAAGTGCCGCCAGACTCCCATGAAGTGCGTTCGAACTCCCGCAGCACTCTTCATCATCCCCACTGTCTTGGCTGTGCTGCTCAGGTATTTACAAGCACTGGATGACTTGTTCAGCTTTAACAAGGGAATGAAGGAGACACATTGTCATAGTTTCTCCACACAAACAATATTGAATTTGTGGCTTTAACAATCCAAAACAAACCCCCTTTATTACCCCCCCCCCCCCCAAATGTGTTTACAAGCCACACACAACCTAAGAAAGTGTTTACTGCTTAAAGCATAGCAACAGCAAACATCTATTTAGCTTTTACGGATTCTTAGTTCCCGCATCCAACTGCATGACAAAAGCTTCTGCAGGAGTTCCACGTCTTTTTGTTGCTAGTAAATATATTGTTTAATTTGAGTTTTTATCCCTGATGATTACTTGAGAAACTTGTTTTTTCTTGTAAGTGTTTTTCAGGTATTTTTGACATTATTTTATATTAAGCATAGAGATGAAATGAGAGACTAACATGTGACAAAGCTCTCTGGCGAGACTCATGATCTCGGCATCTTAGAACCTTTGGGCAACCAGGATGCCCCGGGTGTCTTATTTCTGACTCAAATCATAATTCTTTATCTCGGTTTTACTTTGTTCCAGTCCTCAACTCTAAACTGAGCATGTAAAATGTCAAGCATGTCTTTTTATTTGAATCACACAAAGAGCTGCATTGTCAGTACGTAACAGTGCCAATAACTTTTTGTAACTTTTTGTAAGCCGATGACAAGTTAAATAAAGCAATTCCTTATGCATTGCTGCTGAAATGATTACTGGTAACTCATTCGTCTTCACAGCGATGACATTCAAAGTTATTTCCAAACAGCCAGGGTCAGTCTCTTTATAGTAACCACAGAACATTCATAATCCCAACATGACATCACCCTTAACATTTGATCCACATCTGTCACTCCAAAACCTCAGACACATTTCAGTAATGAGGGACAGATAAACATGTGATGTGCTAATTCCTGTGAGGGGTTGAACTTACAGGGCTGAGAAGTGGCTCCGTTCACGCTCTACTGTCATGAGATTAGAGTGTGGTTCAGATGGAAATCTAAGACGCAACCTGATCATCGTCGGCTGCGAAGGCAGAGTGGCGAGTCCACTGTGGACGACGTGACGACAAGACAATCTCGGCAGAAGGTCTCCAGGAACATGTTTGTACCAGGTGCCTACAAGCGTCTGCCAGGGTTTAGTTCCCCACGGGTTGTAACTCCTGCCCTCCAACACACACTGCATGAGCCACTCTACAACACACACACACACACACACACACACACACACACACACACACACACACACACACACACACACACACACACACACACACACACACACACACACGCACACAGACACTGCCCTTATCATCTGCACATTTGCACTCATGCATGCAGATGCACGCACATTACTGCATCTGTGTTAACGCTGATCATGCAGGCAAAGATGTACACACACATCTAAATAAACACTCTCACTTACAGTACACACGCTGACACACACACACACACACACACACAATCTTATTACCTCTGTAGAAGCAGGCATGGGGTTTTAGAGATCAAAGCAGGACAGGGTGTAATTTGGTATCTGCGTTTGTTACATGCCCATGCTCTGGATTCACATCAAAGGCATGTGCCACTCTTCAGCTCAGCCCTGGCATCCTCAGGACGGTATCACACCAGCTATATTGCTGCTTTTTCCCTTCTTTGGCTGTGAGTGTGTGTCTGTATTTGTGGGTACACATGTGTGATTATGTGTTAGTAGTACACATAAAAATGGATTTGTGTCTATATATGCATTTGTGTGTGCACAAGGGTGTGTGTGTGTGTGTGTGTGTGAGAGAGCATTTAGGATAGAAAGTGGTTAAACAGTCGAAATAGAGAGGTCAATGTCTACTGAGGGAAAGTTAGAGCCGTCCATGTGCAGGAAAGACGGTTGTTGCTCGCTGTCTCGTGCTCACTGCTAGTGTGATTTTTGGGTTTAAAATCTGTTTTTCAATGGTTGAAATCTTTTCCCCTTCGTGACATTTTTGTGACAAAAATGTTGATAAATGAGAATCATAAAGAGTGTTGTATACTGAGCTCTACCTAGGTGACCCCGCTGCCGCTTAAGTGTTTAGTTTTTTGGTTAGCGCTCAATTTTCTATGCTTCATTGCTTGAATTCTTAACATTTCCACAAATAAGTGAATTCCTGCAGGGCGATCCAACAGAAACAGAGTGTGTGTGTGTGTGTGTGTGTGTGTGTGTGTGTGTGTGTGTGTGTGTGTGTGTGTGTGTGTGTGTGTGTGTGTGTGTGTGTGTGTGTGTGTGTGTGTGCATGATGTTCTTCCCCACTGAGGCCCAATGGGCAGTTTCCATGGCGCCCAGACCTCAGACCCCTTCCACTGCCAGGGGCTGGACAACGTCATGGATAGAGCCTGATCACACACACACACACACACACACACACACACACACACACACACACACACACACACACACACACACACACACGTGTAAACAGTCCCATACTCTTAGCCCTCGTCCTATCACTGCACCATGTTTGGTCCGTTTACTGCAACATTCGTCCATCTATGTCATTTAATCTCATGTTCAGACTTCAACATTTATTTTTCTTTCAACAATAAAAAAGAATGCTGCCAGTGGGGCCAAATAATGAATAGTTCCCTGTATAAACCCACGTTTTGAGATTTTTTTTAGAAAAGAGTATCAATGTCTTGAACCACAACTGCACAGCATGAGAATCAAGAAAATGACAGGTTTGCACAGAATTCCTGACACAAGTTCATTTGTTTTTGAAGCAGATTGTTTTAGGATTCAGAAATTGATGAAAATGACTTCTCTGCAGGGGATTTTCCACATCATCCTGAAAAAAATGACTAAAGTTGATGAGAAAAATTACGTTTTTTGCCAAATAAATGATAATTCACTTGCGAGGCTGGTTAACCAACCAAGGAAAGCAGGTGATTACTGAGAGGGCCCAGGTTTACTTCATATCAGTTGGTTCACGTCTCTTAACTAATTGCAGTTATCCTGACGCATTTACAACATATAAGTTCAATATCAACTAAGAAGGTTCGTCCTCGTCTTATGGCCCTCATAATTTAGAGAGTAGATGTGTCAAAATCTAGTGAATTATTTCACTTTATGTTGTGCTCACATGGTGCATATCCCTAAATAGTGTTTTATCAAATTGGAAACAAAAAAACTCACACCAGGTATTATTCCAGCATAGGACCGATTGGTGTCTACAGTAGGTGTCTGGAGAAATAATGAGGCCCAATGTGTAGAGGAGGTTTATAGCGGCCTAATAACATATTTTTGAGTCTATTTCAGCCATTTGTACATTTATTTAAGCGTTTAAACTGTTTAGTCTACTCTGCTCACATGTTTAGGGGTTAAGGCGTATTTAATATCTTGAGACATTGTTTTGATCAAGTTATAATTTCTATTTTATTTCATCTTTTTTCAAATTAATCGAACTCCTCTACAACTTTTCCACATGCCTCCTGGCAACTGCTGTATACGCGTTTGGACTGCACCAAACTTTTTAAACTGCTACTCTACTTCTTAACTTTCAGTTTACCCATTTCCACGATCAGTACTCTGTCACATCTCTCCGGTCACCTGTCGCTAGGAATAGAGTTCTCTCCCACAAGTAGAAAATCCCATGGAAACGGCTTAACGTTCAAAAAGTTACAGCATCCTGAAACCCGAGTTAGCCAGAGTGCAAAGCTTTCTGATGTTCCTCACCCCTCCACTGCAGGGTGATTGAGGATCAGCACATCAAACGAAGGGAGAGGGTTATAATGATACAGAATACTGTATGAGGGGAAACACTTTACAACCCCTGACGCTGAACCGAGAAGGAAAAAAACAGTTGTGGTGCATGTGTTAATGTACTTTAATTACAGTACAGCCTTTTGCCTCAGGGGTCACTGACCGAGCGGGTTTTGGCCTCTGTGTTTGTGTGGACTACTCTGTCTGCATGTGTGTGTGTGTGTGTGTGTGTGTGAATCAGAGAAGTGCTCAGAAGCAGGTTTAAAATCAATCGATTCCACAGTGTCACACAAAAACAGAAATATAAGCTGTGAGGTGGTATTAGTTTCTAAGAGTGCATCCAGTTTGATTTAATTAGCTGGTACTTAATGCATTCTTTGTTAGCGGTGTAATATGACTGACAGTTGGCGTGGCAGGCCGTCTGGACGGAATCCAAGACCATCTCTGCTGTTAGTGTGTGTGTTTCCAGACTCTGTAACCTGCCTCTTCTAGTCTCTCACTGCTGTTTCAAACTCTCAATATCTGTGTGTGTGTGTGTGTGTGTGTGTGTGTGTGTGTGTGTGTGTGTGTGTGTGTGTGTGTTATCACACCACCCCTTGACATCTGGGGTGCGTCATTACACTGCTGCTAACGGATAAAATACTATAGAAAAATCGGCAAAGCTGTTTCTGTAATAAAGAAAAGTGCAGGATGCGTGTGAACTAGTTGGGTCCGTGAAAAGAGACAAATACTCTATACTATGACCAAACTCTGTGGTATTTCCTCACAGGTACTCCACATACCGTGACTCATTTGGCCCCTGCTCACTAGCAGGAAGAGGAGGTATATTCAGATTCCTGGCAAAAAAAAGTGTAGACTCCTAAAAAAAAAAGGCACCTTATAACTTTTTTTATTCATTATGCACAGGATGACAGTCTGTAGCCGAGGTCTGGAGAGTGTCCACTTTGGTGACAGCAGCCTGGCCTCGGCACTGTTTTCAGATGATGTCATGTTTATGGCTTCATAAGCGGTTGAAATTTGCCCCAGGGGAGAGAGAAGCGGCTGCCCCGATTGAAAGAGTTAAGGTACGGTATCTCGCGTTTTGTTAACTATGTCCGTTAAAATGTTCCGTGGTCCACAGAAGATTTGGTGATTTTGGTAGAACTCACAGTGCCACGGGTGAAGGGTTACCAAGTGGCACATGTTCTAGTGGTGGTTTGCAGAGACAAAGGATGGCAAGCCAGGTTTTTCCCTTTAGGTATGAAAAGAAGTGTAAAGCAGGTGCATTCAGCCAAACTCAATAGTCCCTTCTCATGGAAAAAATGGCCCTCATACCGACAAAAAAGAGGCTCTTCAGATGCAAAAGAACAATCAACAGTTCAGTGTATTCCATGTAAAATAAAGTGACTAAAAAGTGTTTGCTGTAATCAAACAAGATGTGGTAGCTGGTTACAAGCATAATGGATAAATGAAGGAATGGATAAGGATAATGTAATTTCAGGTTCATATGACAAATGATATGTTGTTGTAGTCCAACGAAATACTGGTCAAAACTGCTGCTGAGCCTTTTTTATTTAATAAGCCTGAAAAAAAAGATTGATAATGTTGGTTACCAAATGAAAAAAAAAACACTGCCTGGAAGCTACACGAGGTACTACATTTTGTTGTGACAGGCAGTACTACTTCAGGCCATCTCTTGGCATTTATTACCCAACTGAGCTCAAGTAACGGCATCCATCACGTATCTGTTGAGAATGCTTTCAATGGTAACATGCCTCAAATCTAAAAACTCCACACTGTAACCATATCTCTCTTATTTTTATCTTTGGCGAATGGTTTTCTACTCACAAGATGGACTAATATCTTGTGATGATCACGAGGATGTGGTCAGCGGGATCCCACACACACATGCATGAACGCACACATATGCCCGCATAAAGACATGCACACAACGCCCCGAGATGTTTCTTGACATGGTCTGCTGTGACGCCAGTACATTTGTTTATCCCTGCATGCAAAGTTAACTCTCCATGCCCTGCACCACAGAGCGCTGCACATTTCCACTGACACTTTTTTCCACTCACCTCTGAACCACCACAGAAACACAAAGAAATATATATTAGTGCAACTAAAATGGTAGCGATCACTGCTTTTTCTCGTATACTTTGAAATAAAAATGATTAATGTTTCATTGGCGGACATAGGATGAGACTGAAATCACAAATACCAATGCTTTGCCAAAAGATGCCACTGTGCTTGTCACACATCTGCTCTTTGGCATGAAACACCACCAGCAAACACATATTTCCAGGATCAGAGATGCCACGGCAGGTGTCCCCAAAGTGCAATCCAAATGGGCACTTTTTTTTTACTATATTCTTATGCAGCTTTGTTAAAGTTTAATCAGCACTAATAACACCTTTGGAGTTGGATATTGATGTCACAAAACCCTATGTTGTGATAAGAATGATATCAAGGTAACTTGTCGTGCTCTAACAGGTGCAACAGAGCCAACAGGAGACTGGGCGGAGCTGTCAATCAACCCCGCAAAGTCCTGTAATCAGGGAACATGAGTGAAAACACCTGGGTGGACTGTAGGTGTGTAAGGGCTTTAACCAATCGTAGGTTTGCTATCAGACTTCAAAGTTCCCTCTAGGGTTCCCTCCAGAAGAGAAAACGCATTGCAGTGCCCTACATGCCCGACATGCCCGACATGCTAGAAAACTTTCCGGCCGTTGGTGCCAAAATGCAGCTGGTGCCCTTTTTGCTTTTCTTTTTCTTCACCCCTGCCGCTCAAGACAAAACTGATGGTGTGAGCTACACAAATAAAAAAGTTCTGATAAACCCAATTTTCCCACCAAAGTCATCTCCAGATCTACTCTAGTTCTTACTCTGGCGTCATGGTACGGTAAATTAACAAGGGGCTTTAATGGACGGACTTAAAAGACTTCTATACCTCTTCAGAAATGTATTTTGCTATTAAAATCACAACTACTCTTCTCGTGTTTCTTTCCTAATCTCGTCCTTGCTCTTATAGGTGAGAGATCTGCAAACAGCTGCTCTGGGTCACATGCTGTGTCGCATGGTTAACACATAAAAAGCCCACGCACTCACATCAAAGTCTGCCTCTTCTTTTTTGATGTCGATGCAACGTCCCCTGTTTTTGCTTTGAACACAAACTGTATACCGTTATTAATTTCTCGGAAGATATACATAGAATACACATGCAGATGGTAACACACGACACACATACACACACACACACACACTTAAACACACACACACACACATACACGCATACAGCCAAGGCACTGGCATGTCTGAAAAGAGCCCTTTGATTGTGCGGCCCTCACTCCTCATTTGCCGTTTGAGTTGGCATTGGAAGAGTTCTCCTGACGTGCCCTGGCCCCATGCACACACACATAAACACACACACACACGCACACACACATAAACACACACACACACACACACACACACACACACACACACACAGAGCCCTGAAAGCTTCGTGGAGCCTGCAGGGAGTCAAACTGCTCTCACCTGTTGTCTCTGGCAGCCTAAGAGGGGACGATTAGCGCCCAGCACTGACAATATGCTCTTTGTTCCCCTCTTTCTCTCACTCTCCCTTTCTGCCATCTCATACTTGCAGTCTGTCACTTCTGCCACTGCTCATTTCTCCCTCTGCCCGGCCTTCTGTCTTCCTCTGTTTCTACCTCTCAATGTCTCTCTGTCACTCTTTGTCTATGCCTCCATCTTGCCCGCTTACTATTTCTGTCTCCCTCCCCTCTTTCTCTCGCTCTCTCTGTTTCTGTCCGCCTCTAATGCCCTTGTGGCCATGAGAGCAGTGTGTGGAAAACAGTTGAGCACTTTATCGCAGATCATCGAGGTAATCCCTCACAAATACCCTCCGTGATGGCACTGCTCACATGCTGCAGGGGTCTGGTCACTGGGCCAATCACAGCGACCGAAGCCAGAGTGAACTCATTTTGCTTTGCACTGATATCAAGACTTGGAGGTCAAATGTTTTAAACATTAGTATCGACGTACAGGGCGAATCAAGCTTCAGAGACATGTGCGGTTTGCAGCACATGTTCCACTCTGAATGCATTAGCATGTATTAGTGAGGCCCGGTCATCTTTGACTGGCATCTGTGGGTGAGAGGGTGTAACAGCGGTGCGTGTGTCCCAGCACAGTGGCCGTAAACAGCCCTGGTGTGACATTTCCACAGGCTGGGTCACAGATGTACAGCTGTATGAAGTGGCCTTTATGACCGAAGGGGAAGACCTCAGTGAGATGTGGGGAAGTCAAGCTAGCATTCCTCCATACATTGAAAACATAGTGGACAGTGTTGGGGGGGGGGGGGGGGCTGCAGAGAGGAAAGGCGTGTCTGTCAGCTCAGTATCAGCTTCACTTAAACATGGAAATAGCATTTGTAGGAGGCTCCTAGGTTTCAGTCTTATTCAATTGGTGTTAAAGGGTCATATGCTTATTTTCAGGTTCATACTTATATTTTGTTTTTTTTCTCAAACATACTAACGTGCTTTTAATGTTCAAAATACTGTCTTTCTGTAGTAACCCTCTGAAACGCTCCTTTTTAGCGTCTGCTGCTTTTAGCCCCCCCTACTAAAAAGCCCAGTATGCTCTGATTGGCCTGCAAACAAAATATAGTGCACCATTGCAAAGGTGGTGATCAAGCCGTGGGTGGAGGTACCCGGATGAGCGGCGGTGTATTCTAATGGCACTATGTGACATAGGAAGGTGAGCCAAATCTGAATGACTTGTTGAATCGCATGTTTTCTGATCAATTCAGTGTTTTGTCTTGTCTGTCTTGTTTCACAGTTGGTGCGTCTGTAGGTACTCCAAATACCCTAATGTATGTGCACCAGCACACATGTCCCCAAATGTAATGTGATATCTCCAGTGCAAATAAAACCGTTTTCACAGCAGAAGCAGTAACATTAATGTTGATGATTTTTCAGACAATAACGGAGAGAAAATTCACATGCACTTCAACTTCTTTCCTTTGAAATACTGAAATACTGAAAGAAGTTGAAGCGGTAGTTGAAATGGAGGGGTGAAGGTAGTTAAAGTGTCCGTTTAGGTGTAAGTCTAAGCAAAGTTGGAGTCTCAATTTCAGAGTGAGTGCTGACTGAAGTTGAACAAAGTACTGAAGATTTAGTTGAACTTTTAAGCACTAAAAGCAGTTGAAATGTTAATAAAATTGTAGGTGACATTTCACCTGCATGTGTCAGTTGAAGTGGAAGTCCTGAAAATGAATATGTGCCAGTTCAGCTGTATATATTGTAAGAAGATGTCTAAGTGCTGGCTGAAGTGTTAGCACTGGATTAAATTGTTTATGAATAGACCTTTATGTGCGCATTTATAGGCTATAACATAAATGGAGACAAATTCTCTGACAATCAAAGGGACCTTTGAGCTAATTATGTGAACAAAATCTCAAGTTTGCCTCACAGGGATTTATTATCTGTACATCAAATTGACCGTTTTAGTGCCAACGTCATGATTATGTCACGGTGTTAGCTGGAGGCAAAAACAAAGAAAACATAGTGGCATGAATCACCTCGGAGTATTCCTTATCACACTTTCCGATACTGTGTTTCCGTTCATCTGACCAGGGTGCAAACACAACAGGCTACACATGCACACAACTGAACAATGACTTTAGTGTGATTGCGATGGGGAAGATAAAACAGTAAATATGTGCCCTTTGCAGATACTCTAACACATGTAGCATTCATAACAAGACCAATTTATAGGGAATGTTTATACAGCGCACATTTAAAAACACCAAGACTTGAGCAAAATGCTTAACAGAGAAATTAAAATCACATTTAGATCATTAAAATGGAAATGAAAGTTAAATGTTTCAGATATAATAACCCAGCATTATTCAACAGAATAACTTACTTTGCTAACTGCCCTCTTGTTTCTATTAGCCCCTTTGAAATTGCAGCACAGTGACTTGGTTTGAGTTGGCACTGGTGAGCAGTTGGAGCACAAACGCTATACCTGTCAGCTCCTGGAGACTTGTATCGTCAGCGGCAAAGCACTGGCAGCCCTGAGTCTGTCTTCTACTCTGCTACAGTTCATACATTCATATGAACCGTCCCTGGCAACATGTTATAAAATGTGAAGTAGGATGTCATTTTAGCTGACCAAGATGCCTTTTTCAACCCTGAGCTGAAGTGACGACCTCAGAACCCTGGCAGGGAAAGAAAAAGTCACATCTGAGCCAAACTCTCTCTGCAGTTCTTCCACAATTCATTGAAGTCAAAACTCATTAGGAGATGACAGAAGAAACTCGGCTGCTTCACCTGGCTGCAGGGAGCATTGGCAAGTATTGTAGAAGATACAGACCTGCTACCACTATGACTAATGCATGGAAATAAGGTTCAAAAGCAGTCAAGTGTTCCTTTAAATGAGGCATGTCTCAGGCCTGCGGGGCTGTGGGATCATCAAACTGTTGTAAGTGTGAGGACAGTACGGGTCCTGAATATTGAAACACATCCTCAGGGTTCCTTCAAGATGCCATTCAAACCACCTGTAGAGTATAGTTTTCACAGTAAATTACCTGAAGGCCGAGGCAGCGCAGCAACATCTTTGAGTTGTTTGAAGACTGACTAACCCCAACAGATATTTGTGAGGCTACACAGAGTTAAACTATGAGATTCAAATTAGAATATTGCAACATTATCCTTTAAATCATGATTTCGTTATTCTAATCCAGCAAAAACTATTTATTTCCCAAACAACAGTCTTGTTCGTGTGACATTTAGGAGTCTGCTGGCGGTGCTACTTTCTGTTGTTGCTTACAATCTGCAATGTTTGTCAGTCAACATCAGTTGTCTCATGCCGCTTAGGGCTAAGCCGTGTCAGCCATCACAGAGCAGGCGTATTGGTCATTATTGTGTCTAATATTTGTGGGATGGACTGTAGAGTGGAGACAGCAGTAGAGGTAGTAGCAGCTCAGACCTGCTCAGGAACAAACACTGCCCCAGTGAGCTGTTAGGAATACAGCCATTGCTGTGCTTTAGGGCTTCACTGATGGGCCATGACAGATTGAGTCCCCCCTATGGATCGAGGCCTCCCTGCTCTCAGACACGCTGGAGCTTTATTAGACTTCAGCATTCCTCCCCTGTGGAACCACGTCGCCCAGCGTGGATCCACAGCCCCCCCCCCCCCCCCCCCACACACACACACACACACACAAACACACACACTCTGGCCCCTGATTGGCCGAGAGCCCCCCAGCCATGGGCCAGGTCGCTCTCAGACACGTGCTGTAAATCAGCAAGCCAAACCTCTGAGACATGGGCTGCAAATCAACAGGCTCGAATAATGACACCTAAGGAAACTAAAACTCTCCTGTCGGTGAACATGCATCGTAACTCACATCTGCTTAACCTGGAGAGAAACAGCGCTTCATCTGAAGAGGAGCGAGCGCTCGACTATTGGATGAAAATCTTAAACCAAACTGAGAAGTTACATTACCTTATATGCACTAACTCAGTCTTTTATGACCCTGCTCTCCATGTGAAAAATGTTGCAACGTTGTTTTTCTCAATCTTGGAGACACAAGGTTCTCCATCCAACAGCTGTGATAGATGAAGCATTCTGAAGCAACAGGATTAGGAGAAGTGAGAGCCATCAATAATTTAGCTCATCCGCCACCCCACTGTTGAGTCTGAGGAAGTTACTCTGCTGGCCGGAGCTTTATAGGATCAAGAACACAGTAAAGTACATTATTGAATGTTGACAGGCTAAGCTCTGGCTGATTAATGCACTACACAGTGGCAGCTTTCCCAAAATCATATCACTACATCGACATGCTGAGACAACGTATGTACAGAGAGAGAATATATTCACCCATATGCTGAAGGGAGTGCAAATATTTTATTGCTCTGGCCTGAATTTACCCAGATTTAGTGAAGATCACCAACTTTGCACAAAAGCCAGACAGTAAAATATAATGTGAATTTAGCCTGCACTGTTAACATAGATGAGGAGGATGAGGAGACTTGTAGGCAAGCCTCCCGGCAAAAATGCAGTTTATGAGTCTTTAGCCATAATAGGAATATAATCTCTCATTTCTTTCGTCTGTCTTTCTGGAAAAATGCTCGTGTTCCTGGAGTTTACTTTCCATATTCTAAGACCGATCAGCATCCACTACAGCGGTTGCTATTACAAGTTGAAACCATTGTGACAACATTTTGCCAGGCAATTTAGCATGTTGACTAACAAAACATTTTATTTGGAACTGTCACTGTCTTCGGTGATTACAGTGGCACAACTGTGAAGAAAAAGTAAATATTTCTGTACACAACACTCTATCAAACATAAAATCCTTGTGTGTTTGCTTCCTGCCTTTCCCGCTGACCTTATCTCTCACTCCTGCACACGTCGAAACCATTCAAGGTTTTTCTTTCATGCCCGCTGCACCGAGGAGGTTGTCATGAGTCAGAGTTACCAACTGAACATCAATGCTTTCCATCTTTATTATCTCGGAGATCAGTTTTCTGGTGCAGAGTTTGGCATAGGGGCACTTTATCTCACATCATGCTCCCTACAGTGCCTCAGTGTTGATGAGGGCATGAGGTGACCCAACACACACACACACACAAGCACACACTCACACACACACACATATACAGTTGAGTTAAAAGTATAAACATGTAATTACACCGATGTAATTCCAACCAGATTAAATGTGAGTGAATTCAAAAACACCACAAAGGGTCACTGCTCGGACAAGCCACCCCAGATGAAGTCACCTCTGGTATTTCTGCTACTTTGGACTCGTTTACAGAACGATAAACCTCACAGTGTAGACAGTCTGTGTCAGTGCACATGCGGCTTCTGCTTCTCTGATGCTCACCGCTTGTTATTTGTTTCACCAGCATGAGGGATGAATGAAACATTGTCACTGGCAGATAGTGAGCTTTTACACTGTGAGTAATAATCAGCAGTCGGTCCAGAGTTTAAATGCACGGATATGACTGCTCTGTTGCATTAAAGGTTTCCAGCGTTTTATCTGGTTGGAAATCCTGCACAAGGATCCAACTGTAGCTGGTCAATAGTTCCCTTTTTGAGTATTTACACACCATTTGATGTGGATTTTTTACTTATTCCACAAAAATACAAACATTCTCATTGGAACAAGTCAAAATGGAAAGGGTTTAGCCAAATATAAACTTAATTTGTTGTTTTTCCAGCCTTCATTTTTTTTAGAGACGGCGGTAAGGTGAGATTGGATTGAAATATCAAATAGGCTTTTGGGACGATTACAAAAGAAACAGGACTTTTATACGTTCTCTTCAGCAAACCAGAGTCGACTGTGTCCGCTGGCGGCTGGTGAATGTGCGCTCTATGTCCTGACAGACAGAAGAATGAACTGCTTTATTACCTCTGTGCAGAGCTGCCAATCATTATAGGTATTCATCACACTGCAGCAAAAACAACCAGAATTTATAAAGATATATAGTTCCATGTGCACATGTATTCCTTGTCATACTTATACAATAGTGCATACAGTATTCCTGCAATGAACAATAAAGTCCCTGTACGAAGAGAGGGTTTCGTAATGTTATCATGCATTGCTGTCATTTCATCTAAATCCGAATCCTCCCATCTTTTTCACCTCTTTAGTGAGAGTTCAACCATCACCTATACTCCCATTGTCACTCTCCCAATCTGACTCAAATCCCAGCTGATCCCGTTTTATCACCAGGATCGTACCAGAAAGAATCCTGGAGCCAGCTCCTATCTGATGGTTTTGGTCGCTGCCTTTCCTCTGACTTCCATTTCAAGTGTTGATAAGCATCAAATATTATATCTACCTCATAGCTACACAGCAAAATGGATTGTCTGTCAGTGCAATCCAAAATGACCCAATCGTATCTCGGGCGTCTTAAGCAGCGGAGGGAGTTTGCTCAGTCGGATCTGTTGACTTGTGAACCTTAGTAGCTGTTGTGATTCAGCCCTTTTAGGACTTTTCGCCCATGTTGGCTTATAAATGAAGCATAAAAGTATATTATTCACCATGTATATTGTAGATTGACAAAACAATCCCAACTTGAAGTCCATAGTAGCTAGTAAGATCCAGAAAAAGATCATAATTGAATATTTTGACGAACTGTTTTGGCCCAATTCAAGAATTAAATGCTATGCTTAATACATGCACATTTTCCTTATATAGAACAAAGATACACCAAACTATTGGGTTGATATTAACTGTTAGTAGGACATCTGTCACAAGTCACATGCTTTGTTCAGCCAATCGTCCACCACCTTGGAAGCCTCTGAAGCATCCACGGAGGGTAACATCGCGCTCCTCAGAGGCCTGTACTTGTCTACTGCCATTGGCACTGGGGCAGTAAAGTGATCTTCAGGCTATCATCAATATCATCCAAGGGTATATGTGTCATCTCTGGCATGTTCCAGCCCAGGAGCCAGATTCTGTCTCTCCTTCCATTACTTCATCGCAAAATCAAAGATGACAGACAGCGGCCCGCTCACCATCGGAGAGGCGAAGTCATCTCCTTCGTATGAGTTTTGCAATTAAGTCTATGTTTAATCTCTGACTTCGCAGTGTGTTTCCACATGCCACCCAAAATTCCACACCAGTGCCGCTTTCTGCTGCAACACACCCTGCCAACACGTATCATATTAGCACATGCGACTGGCGGGAGTTCGTTAAACCTCACATTTTCAGGCACGCTCAAACACAAACTGCTGCTCAGTCACTCCGTCACTCTGTCAGATGGCATTGGTCTGGTCTTGCATAAAACAAAAACCTTGAAATCTTAGACAAGTATCAGAACAAGGCAGAACTCTGTCTAGCCTGCACCCCCCCCCACCCGCTCTCTTATACACACACACACCCCACCCGCTGACCCCCACCACCATATGCCAAAAATTATCATACAAGTTTCTCTTTGTATCCATATTTAAACATGATGGAGAAGAATTGAGCCTTTATATGAGGGGGAGGCTGTGTGTTTATCCAGCAGCGCCAGCACCAGGAAACAAGAGAAAGCCCCCATTGCTGCTGGTGGAAGCAGGAAAGGGTCGGAGACTGCGCGGCTGGCGGGAGGGGAGGTGAATGGAGACGGGGGAGAGAGAGAGAGAGAGGAAGAGAAAGAAACTCTTTGAGTGACAGTAATTTAGGAACCTGGACTTTTTTTATGATTTGCCTGCATTTGGGAAAACATACACTTCTGGGTAAAACACTTGGGACAAAAATTAAAGACGTCTTTTACCATCAAAGGGTGTGTGTGTGTGTGTGTGTGTGTGTGTGTGTGTGTGTGTGTGTGTGTGTGTGTGTGTGTGTGTGTGTGTGTGTGTGTGTGTGTGTGTGTGTGCGCATGTGTAGGCATGTTTTACCCCTGTTGTCGGAACATAAATCTGTCTACACGATCACATTATGAGGACTCCTTTCTTTATGGTGACAAAATGCTCTTGTCCCCATAACGTAAATCATTACATTTTAGGGTGAAGACTTAGAGGTGAAGGTTTAAGATTAGGGTAGGGTTAGGTTAAGGTAAAGGTTAGGGTTAAGGGTTAAGTCTCCAGGAAATTAATGTAATTCAATGTTATGTCCCCAAAAATCATAAAAACACGATGTGTTTGTTTGTGTGTGTGTGTGTGTGTGTGTGAGAGAGAGAAGTTATTTTGTCCACATAGTGCTAGTTATATATCATTAGGGATTTGAGACATCTGTCCTTTTATATAACATTTGTGAGGAATCATTGTGCTATTTCTATTCTGCTCTGAAAGTGGAAGTTAGCAAGTTAGCCTAACGCGCCTCCACTCAGAAAGTGTTATTAAGCCTAGCTTGCCAATTTTTACACTGTGGCGATTACCTCAAGTCTGCCCTTGAAAAGAAAGAGGATGTCCAAATACAGATCTGAATGGCAGACAGTAGACTGAGTCAGTTCTGTCAGTGGGAATGAGTACAAGGTCAAGGTAAGTACAAGTACAAGTGTATTTTCTGTCGCCCATGGTGGACCGTAGGACCTGGATCAACCTTCAACAGGAGACGACCACATCGGAGCAGAGCAAGGGCCGAGGACGCAGAGTGGAATTGCTCAATTTAATGACTCCAGACTGCTCAGATTCAGTAAGTTGTTATTAGATCACACTGTGTTTATGGTCATCACATGATTCAACCAATAACCCACTTGGTCTTCCAAAGACAAGGCAACCCCATCCTATGTGAGAGCTTTTGGACTAAAGACTGAGATTTATGTTATTAGATTAATGCTATCTCCAAGTTTATCGTTGTGTTCTTGCTTCTTCCAAATAAACCAAATGTTTTATTTTGACAGACCAAACATTTTGCTCATGATCTGATGTTCTAATCGTTAATATAACTGATGAACTGTGCCTTTATCTTATTGACTCTTTGTGTCCTTTGCATTATTGCTGAGAGTAGCAGAGGACTTGATGCATAAAAACAGAAGGAAATGTGTGTCTGACACTTAAGATCTCCAGTATCCACAAACAGAAAATGCATGTCCCCTATCACAAGGCTATCACTGCAGAAGAACAAAACGTAAATTCCTTCTTTTTGCTAATTACAAAAACAGTGAGTTTACGAAGAAAACACTCAGGATGTACAAACTGATTTCTTGAACAAATTAGCTAAACATCCCAAACTGTTCCTTTTTTTTTTTACGTGTACCACTTGAGGCACACACCATAGCTGTAAACATGGTTTATTAGACCCTGTTTCCTCAGGCACCATGAGTTATGGAGCCCCGGTTAAAGTTGTAGTGTCATCAGTTTGCAGAACTTGAGTTGAAGAAACTTTAATCAAGATGCCATCCGGAAAATATGCTGAACATTTTGTGCCATTTCCTTTCACACTGAGTTGAAAAGATATGATCTTTGAAATGTTTTTAGTGTGAGAGCCTCTCAAAGCCATGAATATTCTGAAACTACAGGCCAGAAAATTATTAAGAAGGGGAACAAAGTGCAGGAATGCGAGGGTTTGTAAATGGTCCTACTGATGGATCTGTGTTTTCGCCCGTGTCAAAACAGAGCCAGGACTGAATGGGCCTCCTCATGACCCTCTCGCCTCGACTCCACGTTCAGGCCGCTCAGGAAGGCCTGAGGTTTGGAGGTTTCTAACCACAACGGCCTTCTCGCTCCTTTTGCTTCGTTTTTTGAGCTTTTTTATTCCGAAATGAGACACTGGATAAATTATGTTGACTATCAAGGGCCCCCTTGTTCACGTAGAATAATAAAGAAAGGATACCCTGGTGGAGAACTTTGCAGTAATTTCGCCTTAAAGTATGTCTGGGCTCAAGAGTTGGCTGAGAGAGGAGAGAGCGGGGCAGACCCTGTCTCATTTCCTCCATGATGGATGAGCCTATTAGCTGTCCAGTGTTAGCGCAGGTTTAGCCTTACACCTCTGCCTCAGACACACACTCATTGTGGCAAGAGGAACTGCTGAGAAAGAGATGACGAGATCAAGTTCGGAAAATGTTTAATTCCTACGAAAGCAAAATTTAACCTTCGTCAGGAATTTAAACGACAAAGCTGCATTTATGCTGCAGATCCATTATTCACAAAGATCAACCAATCGGATCCATGAGAAGAAGAAGTCAAAGCATCTTCACACGTTTCTCTTTACATGTTTGTAGAAGTTGCTATCTAGGTTTGACACAAAGTTTGATTAGGCTTTTATTTTTCTTCATTAACTTTGACTTAATATTTGTGATTGTATTTGAGCATTTAAGTTTGCTATCACCGATCTATGTAATGTCTGAGTAAAATCCAATTTCTTAATGTAGTTAGGCTTCTTCTTAAACAACAGCAAGACATATTGTCCCAAGACATATTTTAATATGTAATGCTTCGTGTTTTTTTAGAGTGTATTACACCCGAGCAGTAAGATCAGATTTCAAAGAGCAAAATCCCCTTGCATGCTGTGGCAGAAAGCAGTTGTAAACTACACCGCTTATTAAACAAACACTATTGTCATGTCACAAACTGGCTCAGGGAATGTGACAAGGGAGTGTACGCACACTTCAAACATAATTTCTTAAACTAAGCCAATATTGGAGTGGGTGGATCAGCATTAAAAGCATGCGTGTGTGGCATGTGTGCTGTGGAGGGTGTTGCAGGTGCAAAAGAAGGTGATACAGGGTGGACGCCAGCTGTAGGAAGCAGGAGAGACAGGTGCTTTTCATTTCACTAACTTACACATCTCAAAGGGCCCAGGTGAGTCTAATCGACTGACGACCCTCCCATGTCAGACAATAGACTCCTGAAGTTGATCGGGACAGCCTCTAAGACAGTGGGAGGGGCATCACACCAAGATTCCACCTTCACATCTGAAAACAAAACACTCAATATCAAATAAAACCAATTCTAACAGTACTATAAGGTAATATCAAACTGAGAAATACTGCATCTCTTATATCACTTATAGCTTTTCACAAATACACTAGATTGGCTATCACACAGACAAATTACCATACGAAAAGTAACCAAATACTTCCAACTACCAGCATCCATCTTCCCAAATCCAATCACCCATCTGGCCACCATGGATCCAGACGAGAAATTTAAGGATGATAATTGCAACTGGCAAAGAGAAGCTGGTGAATTGGGAAGTTACACATGACAAAGCTGGTGCTTATGAATGGGATGAGACAGTTTCTGAACTCTTATGACGGTCTCCAAACGTGTAAAACAGTACATATGAAAAAAAAGCAAGAAACAGTGAGGTGTATCGTCAGCAGGAAATGAGGTGCAACCACATGAGCCAACATCAAAATGTTGATCTCTGCTGCTCATGTTCAAACATAGCTGAAGATTCTCTGCCTTTACAAAATTCCAGCTACCAAAACACACAAAACTGGAATTAACACATAAGGGCTTAATTGAAGTAGCACACCAAAAGGTTCCTCTAAAAGAAAAGGCTCACTCGCCAAACAAGTGAACACAAAGAGGAAACCTTAGCTACAACAAAGCTCACACCAACCAAACAAAGCATGTAGCGTTACCGAAGCTAGCAGGCCAACCCGCCAACTTACATACACCAACACAAGAATGTGTTTTCAACTTCAGTTCCTCACCTTGCCGACCAAAATAACAACTTCGGGGTAGGTCGTGTTGAAAATACTGTTTTTCCCCATAGACTTACACTGTGAAAGAAACTTCAGGAAATCAGCAGATTTTAATTTTTTTAGGTAAATGAACTTCCCAAAATGAACACCTACATAATCTTTTAATCATTAGGTCTTAAAACTTGTCAAATGGCAAATCCAGAGTATGTTTTCTTCCTCCAGAGACCGTGCTGGAAGTGGGGTTGAAGAAAATGCTTGTGCATTGCTCTTTGTGCCAATCAATGCATGTGATTGGCGGGTAATTTTATCTTTTATTTTTTTTTCGAGCCATTTTAGCTCCATGCACCACTGAGCAACTTTCATAGGAATGAACGGGAGCCCGCCTCATACGCTGGATGCATTTCATTATGCTAACTTCTGCTTCCTCGCATAATCTCTCCTCCCCTGACCTGGAGATCGTTCCTCCTCTGTCATCATGGAGGATCTTCCAATCCCTTAAATGCACCTTGAGGAGCCAAAAAGTGAGGAGGAAGGAGGCTTGTGGAGGAGCTGAGAGCAAGGAAACACTGTTGCATCCTTTGTGGAAGTCTTAAACGTAAAAAGAGGCGTTACACACAGTTGTAATAACCTCAAACCACGATGGGACTCTACAAATGAACTGTATATTTTGTGTTTGTAACTAACTTGTAGTTATTTCTTCAAATGCGAGATCAAACTTTCTGCCCTTCACCATTTGAGTAGCTTCTCTTAAGGCGCTGTCCGAACACATTCCTGAAGTATGTTTCACCTTGATATTACTTATATTTTTATCATTGAATGTAGACTACAACCAATTAAACTGCTATAATTCTGACACGAGGTTTACAAGTGCAAAAAGCTGCTATCGTCAAAAGCAAGGAAAGGAATGGAGGCGATGTTAGCATGATGAAAAGACAGACATGCATTGCGCTGATGGAAAAATGGCAGACGGACGAGAGGAGAGAGTGCTGCAGGAATTTGTAGACAAAGTTAGTATGTCTCTGGTTCCCTGGACAAAAAGGCCAATGGGATTTTTCCTTTGGATTATCGCAGAAAATAAACTCTGTGGCAAACACAAGTTAATGATACTTGCGCGTTTTGTTCAGCAATATAATCTTCACAAATGAACACCACTTTTTATGATTATTGAAGCATCGATACTTCAAAACACAAAGAACTACAAAGTGCTTTGTATTTAGTAATTTGGGAAAACAGGTATTGCCGCCGTATGCGGCTTTACTTCTTCCGTTTATACCTTTCACACTAAAAGCTCTAGACATAGATTGCATCATCAGAGGGAACTTAAATTCACTCAGAGCATTTTGACAAGAGGCAACTCAACAAATTAGCCTAAAATATCCATTTATCATTGCAGGTCAGTAATAAGTATTTATTATGGAGGGTCCACCAGTCAACGTTGATCTGGTCATGTTTCAATTGTGCAGCAGCAAGAAAATCACCAGTAGTGTCCGAAAGTGTTTTATTCAATTTGCCAATGAGCTCATATCCTCCTCTACATAGAACATAGTGAGCAGGGAGTAGTGAATGAGTGAATGATTTTAACATCCACGTTAACCAGAAACAAATCCATATTGCACCATTCTTAATAGAAAGGATTGGGGAGCGTACCGTACATTTGCGTTGTCTAACATCATATCAGTTGTATTGATTGATAACTGAGAGGGACTAATTATTCTGTGTGTCTTTGCGTCATGCTCTGACAGTCTGAGAGACCAAGGAAGGATCCTACTGCAACAAACAAAACAGAAAGAAGAAAGAAAAATTACAAAAAAAAAATTTAAATTAAAAAATAAATAATTTATTTTAACAAATTTAATTTAAAAAAAATTAAAATTCCCATTTACAACATTATCACATTCCTGTTGCACACACATGTCTACAATAACACACACAAACCCTTCAGACGCTTTCCAGAGAAGAGTCCACCTGATTCCTTCATCCATCCACAACTTATAAATAGGACTCGTTTGACGTACCAGTGCAGAGGCTTTCAGGGTGGGCAGATGGAGGGGGGGGGGGGGGTTTGGAAGGCGATGGAGGGTCAAAGATAGTTGATATCCCTGTGCTTGTCCTCTAACTGCTCTCACTCTCTATATAACCCCCCCTTCTCTCTGCTGCCAGCTTTCTCTCACATGAAACTCTGTCCTCGCTTTCTTTCTTTTCCTCTCTATCTCGCCATGTGTCCTCCCTCACTCACTCTGTGCAACATGTGTCACTCGCACTCTCTCTGGCATGCGCTCTATCCCTCATGCACTCTCTCTCTTTCTCTCGCTCTCTCTCTCTACAGCTGACAGCATGTAATTGAAATGGTCAAACGCATGAAAACATGACAAATGGCAAGAGGTATTTGTGCTTCATCATCATCGTTGCAGACGCTCTCTCTCTCTCTCTCTCACTGTCTCTATTCAGCTGGAGCTCGGCTGACAGCTTGTAATCTAACTGCTCAGACATATGACAAATGGTAGGAGATATTTGTGCTTCATCATCATAATTATAGTGGACCCCTAACCCCCGGCCCCTGAACATGTCTACACACTTGGCTGAAGCACATGAATGAGTCAACATGTGTTACATTATGGTTTTCTGGCCTGCACAGTTCCCAAAAGAGAGTCTCTGAGAAACGGGATATGCAGATTAAAAAGATTAAAGAAGATCAGCCGGATTAAATGCAGAGTCAAAGTGTGTGGGGAACAACAAATTGATTTTAAACCCTGTCTTATCATTTTTGGCTCACATTGTGTGATCACTGCTGATCCACCTCTAAAGTCAAACAAGCCTGATCAAACTTCCTGGTGCCATGTTGGAGGCTTCTTCTGGTAAGAAAACAGAGATAAAACAGTAATGAAGATAAGACAAGAGGACCCATGCTGGGCTGCAGACCCGGGTTTCATCACAGTCAGTTAACACAACACACTGATAAAAAAATGTGCTCGGTTGGGTCACTCGGTGTCACATAGATCATCGACAAAGTTACATTCTAAAATGTATGTTTTTCATGTATGTTTTCTTTCTCTTCGTGTTTATTTCTCTTACTGTAATGTTGTAGATTTTGTTTTTATTATAAATGCTTTTATTGTTTCTGTTTTACCATGTAAAGTGTCTTTGAGTGCCTTTTAAAGCGCTATATAAATAAAATGTATTATTATTATTATTAAAAAACATCAACATGTATTCGCTTCTCTTCAATTGCATTAAGATGTGTCGAGTTTACTGCATATGACACGCTTACATTTTTGGATAAAACAGTTTTATGACCCACTTTCTAACTTTTTTCCAAATTTCACAGTCTCCATAAACAGATGGATTTTGCTCACGTCATCCTTGAAAAGCTCCGGGAGAAGCGTGTATGAGCTCAAATGCTTGTATTTTGTTGCCTGTGTACAGAGCAAAGCTGGCTGTTTCACCATTTCTATCTATCTATTTGTGTATATCCCAAAACCTTTCTTTTAAGAGTGTTTTGTCAAACCGCTATTCTCAAGGCGAATGGCAAACCTACACGCTCGACTGATATTCTTTGACTTTTGTTTTAATTTGTTGTCATTGTTAATTGTTGTTGTTTAGTCTCAGCATCTGTTGTAAAAAAATCTTATGTTCACGTTTTATTTTATCCTCAACAAATCTGACGTATAACAAGCTTGATTTATGAGATAACAAAATAAATATTTCTTCTGTTGATTTCATTAAATAGGGGAAGGGTGGGCTGCAATTACATGGTCAGCATCTTAAACGCCAAGTAAGTACAATTCTGGTGTAAGTTTTGTTGTGCCAATCTCACTGAGTAATTATTTTGTAATAATGAGAAAATCAAACATGAGAGGGAAATTACACAGATGTCCTTTTGTAACACAACACCACCCTGGGATTCCTCCATGAACAGGCCTGTTTTCTTCTCATAATAATGTCTTAAGAGTTTTTCAGTCTTCACTGAGGGTCTAAAAGTGCAGGAGGAAGGCGTTCAGCACCTGTTGTGTCTTTAATTTTAACTGCTTGTTTTGTGATTAAACTTATTTCTTGACTTTAACAGCTGAAGAGGTGGAAAATTAACTGTTACCGTATAATGCAGTCCAGTAAAACAGCCCAAACACAGTTGTCCTATTTATTGCAGAAGATATTTCTGTATATTGGACTGTTATTTACTGTGAGGTGTTTCTGTTATTTGGTCTACCACATGTTTATCACGTATCACTGTCTATTTGTGCCATGAAGTCTTTTTTTGATCGAGGTATCGGTTGAATCAAGATCCAAATAAAGAACAGCGGTTAAAGAATCATTTGTGTCTTTTTATTTGCGGCACACAGCAATGCAGGCGGAGTTAAATCATGTCGTCTTGCTGTTTTATCGTAGCGAACGCATGTTGACAATGATTTGATAGCACGCCACTGCAGACAATTACATGCACAGGAATGTCGGCAGGAAAGGCAAAGTCTGGAATATCAACAACTGCTCCCTACTGTGAAACGCATAATCAAGTTGTTTTGGTATCTCCAGCTATCTAAAGCAGCCATCTTTCAGCCATCCTAAGCAGCTATCTCATGTCTCTGTCCCCTCCGACATCAGACGGGGACAGAACAGTAAGAGGCAGACAACACTGGATACACTGATAGTGCAGGGGGGTCTTGTTTTCCCATGTGCGTTGCCAGGATGTGATGTATAAATAGGCACCGAGCTGTTTGTGTGTGAGTGCAGGCTTAAGTTATGTGGCTATAGCTTGATAGTGGCTGTACGTGGCTGCGAGGCCGCGGCTGGGCGGGCAGCTATAGTGGGGCGGGCTGTCGGTGTCTTCTCATGTCCTGAGATCTGAGAGGCCTCTCCCCGGAGGTGGTGACGGACGGCAGAAGGGCACGGATTCAGGGTATTTTGGTGTTAATTGAGCTTATTGGCCTGCTATTCACAGCCTTGACATGTGATTGATTTAAAGGACAGTGTGAGACTGCGACAGGGCTGACCTCTCCGCTGGCGGCTCCTTAGATATGGCCTCAGGACTGCACAGCTGTGAGGAATAATCCCCTCCCTTCGTTTTATTTTTCAAAGAAGAGCGAGCAATCCACCCTCCGTCAGTATTTTATTAGTTTTCCGACAGTACGGAGATGAAGGAGAGGAGAAGGGAAAGAGAGGAGGGAGAAATTTGAGGGGGCTTACACTTGAACCTGTGTACCGTTGACCTTTGGTCAGTACATCGGAAATCAACGCACAGAATTATCATTTAGTGGCTGTACGCGACACACCTGGGCTTTCAACTAACTCCAGTGTAAAACACAGGACTTTCACTTAAGAGGCCGGCGTCCGTGTCCCATACGTGCGAAACTAAAAGTAAACATTCACATTTTGTCTCATGAGTCGTTAGTGTTGTTAGACTCGAGAGTCATTAGTTACGTGACTCATCTGTCAATTGCTAGTCGTGTCAGTTGTCAGTCAATTGGTAGTCATGGGAGTCGCCAGTAAGTGAAGTTAATGTCAGCCACTCTCTTTTTCTAAGCGTTTTTGTTGCCTAAACCTAACTTCCTGTGAAGAAGTTTATTTTGAAAGATCACTATGCATGTAACTAATGATATTGGCACGTCGTCCCAATACGTTGAAAACTAATGCCAGAGGGGTACCTAGTGCGTCGATCTGCAATGCCAAGCGGCACATGTGTCGGTATTTGACAAGTTGGGATGGAGAATGTGTTGACCAGTATCTTATAAAGTTCATTAATTAACATGTCATATCTTACATTTAATACGTATGAAAACCAAAGTGTCGAAAGGACAACTTGCAGTTTCACACCTAATAAACTTGTTACCTTTGGACAGAGCTAGGCTAGCCGTTTCCCCGTTTCCAGCCGTTATGCTAAGCTAAGCTAAACGGTAGCTTTTCCAGCTCTCTGCAAGAGAGCAAATAGTTTCCCATAATGTTGAGCTGTTGATACAAAGTGAATCTCAAAATTCCAAATACTTCACCCCCTTCTCTCAGTATGATTTCTCATGCCAAGAAAGCAGCAGATTTACCGAGCATATTTGAAATTCAACCTTCCTTTATGTTTTTTTCATTCTATAAGTACAGTTTCCAAAGCTGATTGACAGGCCTTGATAAAATAAATGGCAACTGCGAGTGTTATTTCAAGTCAGATATGCTACTTGTTCCTTTAACCTTGCTCGATCCAGCAACCCCCCCTTAGTCCATTTTTAGTCCTTCCCGGCCGGCCTGGCTGACAGTCTAAAGTCGTTACTAGCTGCACTGCGACTCATAGTGAAATATAATCAATCCCTGCACTTACCAGCACAGGACGCCTGCGGGGAACTCATATTCTGGGAAAGAAGAATATAACGTCTTCACCAGTTATACAACCGTACAGGCATTGTTTCTTCTTATTATCCTCCCACATTCCAACAATTTAAACAAATGAATGTCACTGTTTAGGCTTCCCTCCCCTAAAAACTTTATCTTTCAATATTTCTAAATCCTCTGACCCCATGTTCCCTCTGTGCAAAGCCCCAGCCATTCAAAACACCCCCACCTCTCTCCACTACGGCTGTATGACCGCGCAGTAGTATTGCTTTCAACTGCATTGCTCCCAAAGGACATCAGAGAGTGGACCTGAGTGTGCCCAGAAACTTCAGCCTTTAAAAACAAAGCAGAAACATTTAGTTGTTGCAAATTGAGCCATTCAGCATTAGCCTTCCAGTGCAAACACCCACACATACATAAACACACATGCATCAGTAGGCTATTTAATTTTGGACCTCTTTATTTTTCTAAATTATTATTATTATATACAAACGTTTAGGACACTGTGGATACTTTCATGAATTCCTCTGACAGGAGGAGACCCCATTTATTTTAGAAATCCTTTAAAATCCTTTGCTCTTGTTGGCTCCTCTCATTCAGGACATATTTACAGTGACTGCATGTGGACACTGATGAATATTAAATATGCTTACTTAACCTACGTCTATACTGTGAGAAAACTTCATCACAAAACCTTCCAACACTCCGTGGTTATTTGCCCTACAGTAAATATCTGCAACTCTATTTTTGTGTTTATCTGTTTGCTTTTTTTAGTTGATGATTCAGCTGTAGGACTGAAACCCTATAGACCTCTTTCCCACAGGAGCCATTTTAAACTTATGTCACAGTCGGGGTGGGATAGTTCAGAGTAAGGCCAGCTGTTGTGAGCCAACGATTTCCATACAAACTATTATTATTCTCTCTCTTAAACATATTATCTGTAGTGATGAATCCATGTATTATTCAGAGCAACTTTGTTTTTGTTTTTTAATTCAGGGAAATCTTAAATGAAGTTAAACAAACAGTAACAGAACCCAGTTGCAGAAGGATTTTTAGCAGATTTTAAAAAAGGGGCTGCAACTTGATAGCAAAAAGATGTCTATAGATTGTTGCACTTGCATTGTGCCATCATAATGTAATGGCACAATTTCCCCCCAGAATCCAGTGTTGCCAACTTAGAAGTAGTTATTTGAAGTAGTTTGTTGAAAGCAACTAGAGACAAATCTGGAACCTTTTCACATATCTAGATTTCCATTTTTTTCTGCTGTTGAAGGCAGACGCAGAGCTGGCAAAGTTAAAAGGACGGTCACTTGTTCATTCAAAAACAAGGTCAACTACCAGTGAGCAGTCAGATAAGGTAAACCAGACCCAAAATGGAGCGAGGATAAATAATGTGGCAATTACAAACTGCTGGTGGACTGCTACATACTGTATACTGGGAGGCTGATTAGGCGAATGAGGGACAGGTGTGCAAGCAGGTGATGATCAGGTGACTGGGGGACAGCAAGAAAAGCTGGTGACAACAAGCCTTTTCCACAGAAGACATAACCACTGTTGATCTTATACCCAAAACCCATAACCCAGGTGGGATCATACAGCTTCTGATGTGCTACTGTGCAACCCCACTCACTCATAAATATATCCTATTTATACAAACCATCATCTGGCATCTTATTGAAACCTTTTTAGCAACAAGTATAGCCACTGTCCTTGAAAGAAGGCTGGCAACACTGATAAAATGTTGCCTGTAGCCAGCTGGTGGCTAAGAAATATAACTGAAAATATATAGCAGTGACTGTGCCCTTATTTTTTGGACTACAGCGTAGGTTGACATAGCACTGTTGGGCGTTACAAGAACAAGAAATTACTATACGAAAGTGATGTTTTACTATTAATAAAAGATCTGCACTGACTGACATGCCTGTTTGGAACACCATCACCAATTAAAAATCTGAAAACGTCACAAATACCTCTCAAAAATGCTTTCCATGGATTTATTACTTTAATTTCAGTGTTTTGAGCTGCTGTTCCCATCGCACCACCATTCGCAGTATTTTCACCTTTATTCCAGCTGTGAGTAGCTCCTCCATTTCCGCTGTGTATTGCACAGCGGAACACACATTATTACATACCACCAAAACAGTGAGGATGTTTAGTAGCTAGGTTGACTTGGATGCATCAATATTCAAAACACATTAAATTTGTATAGAAATGCACATTAAAAAAAAGTTGGTGGCTAGATTATCTGTTTGCTTAATTCCAGTAGGGCTGACATCTTGAGGATATGACAGCAGAGTCATTCTTGCTACCTGCCACAGGCTGTAAAGGACATTATCTCATTTAAAAACACTGGAGGATGAGGAACACAGATGGACCGAGGTGATGAATCAGGCCCATTCACTCGGTCACCTAATAGCACTACATAAAGAAATTGCATAAGAGTGAAACTGAGACATTTTGTGCACACTGTCCTCTCATTACAACAAATAACCATTTTAACTTGTGGATCTGGAAAGAAGTGAACGCTTAAAGAGACATCATAACGCTGCAGTCGTGATTAGAAAACAAGAAAACTAAACTGCTGCTAGCTTTCACTCGTCTCCGGTGTCTGCTCATTCCCCTGGCACTGCATAAATTACCAATTATCACTACACAATATGAACAAAGAGAAAATTACATGATCCAAGCCTCAACAATTTACCCTTATTCTCCCTGTCAAAGGCAGTACACTGGTCCAGATGCATTGCTTTAAGTGTGAGGTGTCTCTTATTACACCCATAACAATCTCAGACAGCCCGTGTCTCTGGATAGTAATGTCATGCCGGGCTGTGGCAAGGCTCACCCATTGTTCTCCACGGGATGTTTATAGCTTTGTGCCTGATATATGATAACCAATAAGTAAGAGGTAGTAATTACAAGGCCCACACTCCACCGGATCGCCTGATGAATGTGTGAAATAAAAGACGGGGGGGTTCTTTGTGGAGGCTAGTTATTACAAAGCCATTCAGAGGTTTAACATACGGCAGTATTATGAGCGGGCGAGCGCGAGCAGGGGGAGAGATAAATAGCATATATCCATTTCCTCCACCAAATGGCAAAGTAAATAGCACTGACCTTCTTAAAACAAATGCGCTGCAAGCCAGCCAATGTCCAAATCAAAATACTTAGTTGCACATACTCTTTTCCCCACTCTCCGCTCAGGTCAAGAAAAATAACACGATTAAGTGAAATAAAAATACATAAAGAAAGCACAATGGTATCCTTTTGTAGAGTCCAGGACTCTAGCAGCGGTGCGGTCAGACCGTGTGTCTCCGAAACTGATCAGCAGATCAGTGCCATTTATTCTTCATGGATAAGTGCAGAATAATCAAAAGCCCCCTGGACTTAATGTGCACAATTGTTAATTTCTAAATCAATCCAGTTAGTGGCATCACAATGAACTACAGTACTAGTTTGACATTTTGGAAAATATGTATATTTGGGGGATTTTTTGCCATGAGTTAGATGAGAAGATTGATACCACTCTTGTTATTGTATCTGTTCGTTCAGGCTCTAGCCAGCAGCTAGTTAGCTTAGCTTAGCATATTGACTGGAAATGGGGGGAAACAGTTAGCCTAGCTAGTTTTTGTGCAAATAAAACATAAATCAGTTTGCTTTATTGTTCTTAGATAACCCTCAATGACACTTATTGCGGGTCAGTTAACTTGAATCCAAACTGCTTTGAGGGTTAAACCTTGATCCACCAGAGGCTTTGTGACTTGGATGCTAATGCATCCTGATATGTGTTGCTTACCTTGGAGAAAGACATCGGTCTGATAATAATCTGAGGCCTTCTAAGGGCACACTCAGGCTTCTCCAGGCCCTCTCCAATGACCCTTCGTCTTTGAAGTGTGAACTTGAAAACGTTTTAGCGTAGAAGGCTGCTGAGTAGTAATGGAACTTCAATTCATTTGATTCACCAAAAGCCTCGCCGCTGACGTACAATGAGATATCATCTCGGAGTCTGGAATGTTTTTCCTCCCCCGCTCGATCAGGCTTAATTTGAAGTTGAAGGCTTTTTCTTCCCTACCTGAAGCCAGATCTGATAAAGCAGCACACAGTGCCTTCATCTAGCTCAATTTGTCATCTAGAGGAGGAGATTTCCTTTCATAAGGCACAGCCAAATTTATAGCCCTATTATACAAAGTGCAGTATTTAAACAGCAGCATTTTCACACCTCATTGGACGAGATCTTAATATTGTGGGATACAGTCGTCTTGAAGGAATAGTTGGGGGGGGGGGAAATGGTTATTTGCTTTCCTGCTGAGAACTTGATGAGAACATTGATATCATATCTGTACAGTAAATATGAAGCTAGAGTCAGCAGTTGGTTAGCTTAGAACAGACTGGAAACAGGGCACAATTTTGGAAGGGCAATGCATTCTGAAATAACGAGATTATTATCTTGGTATCTTGGTGCGTTGCTGCTAATGCGTCGCTGCTGTGCGTCGCTGCTGCTGTGCGCGGCCGCTGGTGCCTGTCTGCTGTGCGCCGCTGATAATGCTTTGAGCTATGGGTATTTGGTAAAACTGCTTGTAAATTAGGACTGTCCTGAATTTTTCGGGATGTCTGGTTTCCCTCAGTATGTATAGTGCTTATTGCTATCGGTTGATACTATTATGCCCCCTAAAGACTGTGTGCTGGTATGGTGTAATAATTACTAAAGCAATTGCAATAAAAGTGATTTTGTGACAATTATCCGCATGGCAGTTTTCACTTAATTTTGTGACCCATGGACAAAAACATAAATCAACGCCTATGAACGTGGCTTCTGATATTTAGCCCTGTTGACTTTATTATTTAGGGTGTCGTGGAGGGTCAATCCAAGAGGTTAGGTGGTGTAGAAATGCAAGAAATTTGTTTTAAATTACAATTTTCTTTTACAGGGGCGGACCCTCAGGCTCCTCCCAATTATGTGTCTTTCCTCCATTTTAAAACATTTCCAGGCGCCCATGCTGCTAGCTAGTCACCTTTGGGTAGAGCCAGGCTAGCTCTTTCAGGCTTGCTAAGCTAAGCTAATGATGTTTGTCTCTAGCCTTGTATTTTGCATACAGACATGAATCTTCTCAATTCACTTTGACAGACAAGTGAATATAATTTCCCAAAATGTTCAGCTATTCCTTCAAAGAATTGGTTGTTTTCTGCAGTTTAGTTCACGTGCAAGAGGCAACACAGCATCATACTTATTTCTCAACACATTCAACATTATTCATCAGCATTGATCTAAATGTTACAACGTCACAAGTCACTTTCAGACCAGACAAGTGCAATGCTGCCTTCAGCAGAGTTTTAACAGGGGGGCTAATAGAGACAGTATGCAGTTGACAGCCAATTCAGTCCTGCAGGGCGAGAGGCCAAAATCCTTGAGTTCCAGCCCTGTTTGAGGAAAGATAAAACGCTCAGTGCAACAGCTGTTGAGCTGGAGGCTCTCCCCACTCAGCCACTAGATGGAAACAATAGTCCTCTGCACCGCACAATCACTGTTGCATCCATTTGTTGCATGTTATGCCTGATTCTGTGCACTGCTTTGTCTTTTGCCATAATGCCAATTCAAATCATCCTATCTACGGATCCATTGTGTCTTTGTGTTTTTAGAGGGACCATCCTTCAACATGGTCCACCCTTGAAGCACCTGCCCCCCACTGAAGTGTCCTTAAGGAAGCCAATGAAACCCCCTACCAGCTGCAGGAGAGCTTTGTTTAACAGAAGAGAACTGATCTGCAGGGCTCAATAAAGTTGCATGTTAAACTGCTTGAAAACATTAGCAGAAAATGGTGACAGAGTAATTATGAGGCAGCAACAGTAAAACGCCACTGGGACTATCGTTTTACAAGAGGAGCAGGCTTTTCTCTACGACTATACTGGAGAAAAACTATACTGGTGTTTGAGCAGCACAGATAAAGTCTTATGGAAGCACAGGATGAAGTTTTTGTGTCACATTTTAAATTTTCCTTAATAGCTAGTATAAATTTGAATGCAGGACTTTTACTTAGAATGGAGTATTCTTCCATGTCTACGTTGAGTATACTTCTGCTCCCACTGTTTATGAGTAGTGATAATCCCATAAACTAAGGGCCATTCTGCAAAAAGAGCAATGGTAGGTGAAGTATCATTTTACTTAAATAAAAGTAGCAACACTGTGAACATCCTGCATTCAAATTGTTGCAGAAGCTAAATGTAGTCATCATACAAAGAAACCTGTGAGTGTAATACAATTATACCACTCAATTATTAATCCTAATGCATCGATATCTAAGGAGCATTTCATTGTTGTAGTTTGTTGGGATGATGCTAATTTGAACCACTTAACTCTGTTTTGTTGCCGATGTAAAATCTTAATTTAAAGTAGAGCAAATTGTCCGTCTAATAAATTAAGTAGGCTAGGACTAAAATATGTTTCTCTGCTGTATGAAAAGGAAAAACTCAAGTAAAATGCAAGAACCACAAATGTGTCAGCAGCCTATTGGGTGATAACCCACAAAAAGAGTAGCCCTACTTGAATGCAGGCCATTTTGAATTACTTTTACCTGTACATTTGCAATTCACACCTTTTTGTATCTATTTTACTCAGATTAAGAGTCTCTGCATGAAATTCAAAGCAGACACGTGAGAGGTATTTGACCATCCTCCAGCATCTGTCTGATAATTTCCCTTGTGTGGTGCTGCCGGTTGAAACGTGAGCGTCACGGAGCCCCCTCCTCTACCCCCTCCTCCTCCTCTCGGTCTCTCCCCGACTGAAGTCCCACTGAGCGGCTCTCAAACTTCAGTGTCGAGCCTGAAAGCGGAGGACGAAGAGCAGCGAGCCGACAGACACACACACACACAGACAGACAGACAGACAGAGTCGCAGCTAATCAACGGCTTTTTTGGAGCCGCAACAAACGGCGCAAACGTCCGCTTTGATAACTGCTTTTTATCAACGGTTACGAACGGTCGGTTTGAGGACTTCCACTCAGCTCTCCGTGTTTGTGTTTTGATGGTTTTTCCTCCGTTGTTTTGTCGAAGTTTCCGACTGTCACGTCTGAGGTACGGAGTGTTGGATCGATCGTTTTAATTCAGCACTAAATAATTGAACACTTCGCTACTTGAGGCAGCTTCTTTTAGGAGTGTTTTTCTTTCTGCCGGAGCAGTAACGGTAAAGGCAACACTTGGACCTGCCTTCGCCATGGGGAAATAGCGGGGGATCTGTCCGCGAGCGACCCCGCGTTTCTGACTCTTTCATGATCTAAAAAGACAGAGCTCCGTTTTTTGACTGAAACAATGGGCATGGACGGCTGTCCGCTGAAGGTGGGGATTTTCCTGTGGTGTCTGCTGGTGATTTCTGGCTCCGGCTTCGAGATCGGCTCCTACGACCTGGAGCGAGGCAGACCGGCCAAGTGCGAGCCCATCGTGATCCCCATGTGCGAGGGGATCGGCTACAATCTCACCCGGATGCCCAACTTCATGGACCACGACGACCAGAAGGAGGCTGCCATCAAGCTGAACGAGTTCGCCCCACTGGTGGCGTACGGCTGTGACGTGCACCTCCGCTTCTTCCTCTGCTCCCTCTACGCCCCCATGTGCACGGACAAAGTGTCCACCTCCATCCCCGCCTGCAGACCCATGTGTGAGCAGGCCAGGGAGAGGTGTGCCCCCGTCATGAAGAAGTTCAGCTACACCTGGCCGGACTCGCTGGACTGCTCCAAGCTGCCCACCAGGAACGACCCCAACGCCCTGTGCATGGAGGCCCCCGAGAACGAGACCAGGACGGAGGTGAAGAAAGGCGAGGGCATGCTCCCGGTGCCCCCTCGCCCCAGGCAGCCGGGCAGCGCCCGCTCTCCGGGCGGCATTGGGTCCTGCGAGAACCCGGACAAGTACCAGTTTGTGGAGAAGAGCCAGTCGTGTGCCCCCCGCTGCTCCCCGGCTGTAGACGTCTTCTGGTCCAGGCGGGACAAGGACTTTGCCTTCATTTGGATGACGGTGTGGTCCGTCCTCTGCTTCGTCTCCACCGCCTTCACCGTCCTCACCTTCCTCCTGGAGCCCCACCGCTTCCAGTACCCCGAGCGCCCCATCATCTTCCTCTCCATGTGCTACAACGTCTACTCCGTGGCCTTCGTCATCCGCTCGGTAGCCGGTGCCGAGAACATTGCCTGCGACCGGGAGCACGGAGAGCTGTACATCATCCAGGAGGGGCTGGAATCGACGGGCTGCACCATCGTCTTCCTCATCCTCTACTACTTCGGCATGGCCTCTTCCATCTGGTGGGTCATCCTCACCCTCACCTGGTTCCTGGCGGCAGGTAAGAAGTGGGGCCACGAGGCCATCGAAGCCCACAGCAACTACTTCCACATGGCCGCGTGGGGCATCCCGGCTCTGAAGACCATCGTCATCCTCACCATGAGGAAGGTGGCTGGAGACGAGCTGACGGGACTGTGCTACGTGGGGAGCATGGACTCCGGGGCGCTCACGGGCTTCGTCCTCATCCCTCTGTCCTGCTACCTGATCATCGGCACCTCCTTCATCCTCACCGGCTTCGTGGCTCTCTTCCACATCCGGAAAGTGATGAAGACGGAGGGCACCAACACGGAGAAGCTGGAGAAGCTCATGGTGAAGATCGGCATCTACTCCATCCTCTACACGGTGCCGGCCACCTGCGTCATAGTCTGCTACTTCTACGAGAGGCTGAACATGGACTACTGGAAGCTGAGGGGGCTGCAGATGAAGTGCGGGTCGTTCAGCGGGCCGAGCGCCGACTGCTCGCTGCAGACGTCGGTGCCCACGGTGGCCGTGTTCATGCTGAAGATCTTCATGTCGCTGGTGGTCGGCATCACCAGCGGCGTGTGGGTGTGGAGCTCTAAGACCCTGCAGACCTGGCAGGGCCTGTGCAACCGGAAGCTCACCGACAGGACTAGAAGTAGAAAACCCTGCAGCGGCGTCAGCTGTGGCAGCACACACTGCCACTACAAATCTCCTGCTGTGGTCCTGCACATGGCCAAGACTGACCTGCACTCAGACAACCCTACACATGTCTGAGAGGTAGCATGACACACACACACACACACAAACACTGACAAATGCAACCACACACACACACACACATACACACCTATGCCCTGAATAAGGAGCTGCTAAAGACTTTGTGGTGGAATTGAACTGTCCGTTGCTGCTCTGCTGCTGCCAAGAGGACAGAGGACACACAGGCCTCACTATGAGAAACTAATCTATCAACAGTATTCAATGCATAAAGGGAAATGTTCAGTATTGTTACCCATATCTTTCTGTTTCATAGTGATCTGTGCAGTAGACATGCCCAGCGTTTCAAAGCAAAATAAAAGACTGTTATGGGAGGTATGTTGGGAAATATTCTCCTCCCCTAAAGTGGCATGATTAATAACTGTATAAATCTGTATAAATGTTTTATTTATTGTAAATATATTTAATTTAAAGTTGTCTCTTATGAGATTTGTTGTTTAGATGCATTTATTAAAAAGGTAAAGGGAAATGAAGTGCCTTTTATAAGAACTCTGGTTCTGGTCTTTTTGGAGGAAAATAAATTTGTTGAATTCCTGTTCACCTTCCTCGCTGCCTGGTGTGATTGTTTGTAACTATCTCACATTCTAATGAACGTTTAACCATCTTAACAGTCTTAAACTGATTCACATTTAATAGTCACAAATGATTGCTCATTTCAGTCTTGGTTTTCTTTATTTTCCTGCCATTCTTCTCCAGGGATTTTTATATTTTATTTATTTTTTACAGCGGGGCTCCCTGCCAAGTGTGTTGTCTTCTAAGTGCATGATGCCACACATCCCCAGAGGCGTCCCCAAAAATAATCCTCAAAGAGAATCACTGATGAATAGAGTGGCAAACCGTGGCAAGTATTAATGTTTGCATCATCGTCTTAAAAATGCAGGAGCGGAGGAATATATTTAATTAATGGCTGCTTTAATTCTCCCACCAACATCATTGTTGTTGCCCTCTCGCTGCTCCATTTGATCCCCGTGCAAACACTCAGCACTTTGATCTGAGAGGACGAGTCTGAAGTGGATTTCAGCCTTATTGCATGGTTTCACTGGCAGATTTAATTTTAGCACAGGCACTCAAAATAGTGGTTGTTCATCGAGTAGATGGATATTTCACTTAATATTTAAGCTTATATGTGGGTTGTGGCTCTTGGAAGCTGTATTTCGGGTGTAAATTAAGGGAGTTCTGCTATGTATAAGATGTGTAAATGTTTAAATAGGCCTTTTGTTTGGTGAAAGAAACTACCATCAGGCATAAATAATCACTGACTGATTCAGAGAAAAGGAATGCTTAACGTTGTTTTCATTAAATAAATACCTAAGTTGGGTCTTGCCACTAACATTTCAGTAATAAAGTCCATTTTATTAAGCACAAGAGCCACCGTGTTCTCACGTGGTGCATAAAAATAAAATGAAAATAAATAGCGTTTACATTACGGGACTTTAACAATTTAAGTGCCAACGTAATTTGCAGCCACACACAGCAAGTCGTTTCACAGGCAAAACACAGTGGAAATTACAGTGTTTGACAGCAGTGGGATTGATTATTATGTCTGCGTGTAATTGTGTGCTGTGTCACCAGCAGCAGCAGCAGCACATGGGAGTGATAGCATGGGAAAAAAATGTGATGACCAGGAGCTTGTTTTTATTACGTTATTGGAACCTCAGCAGTGTGAAGCAGGCGTGTGCTCGCTGACATCTCCAGAGGTTAAAAGTTGTTCTGTTTTCCTTTGCATTCCAGCAGAAGTATAATAAGATCCATGTACTACAGCAGATGTTAGTATTCATTTACTAAAAAACACATCAGTCTAAATCAAAGCTGCATAATGTCTCTGTCGTAAATTAACCACATTTTCCACTCGGTGCGGTGTTGTGTGGATCTGTGCAACGCCTGAGTTAACTTAAATTACTTATTCCTTCCCTCCGCAGAACATGATGCGGGTTAACTACCAGCATCCTCCCCCCTCCTTTTTTTTTTGTTTTCATTACTCAGCCATTGTAGACGTTGTCCATGGCTTGGCAGGCAAGCGTTACGAGTCCTGGACTCTGACACCGTGTGGATCACATTTAACTGTTTAAAAAGGCCTGTTTTGCTTGGAGCCCGCTCGTAGGCAGAGACTCGGCTGGTGGTGTTTTTAGCCACATGTTCCAGTTCATGGGCGCCTGAACGGGGCGCGTGCTTCCTCCCCAGTTTACACTCCAGTGACATGACCCAGAGAGGCCAAACACTTGCTGTGTGAGACACAAACCAGCTTGTCCCACCTGCGCTGAGCTGCACTGATTAGATAGGAAGGAGGTAGCCGCAGAGGGTTAAGGACACGGGGGTAGTACAGAGGGCAAGTTTGTCTTCTGCTGCAAAGCTTTGTTTAAATCTCCTTTTCCCTTCTCAGCATTTCTCTTTTTTTTCAGTTTCTTGCCCTTTCTGCATTTTTCCACATATGGCTGAATATGACTAAGACAGGTTTTTCTTCTTTAAATCACAAAGGTCAACAGAAATGACTTGTTATAGCAGCAGCAGGATGTCTTTGCTCTGTTTTCCTTTTCCACAAATATGAATTCTATCACTACATTTCCAGGTCACTGGAAGCTATTTTTAGTTTATCTCTTTCGCAGAGGAAAGGAATCAGTGGTGCGCAGAGCTTCAGATAGAGGCAAGAAAGAAACGTTCATTCCAAAAACAGAGTTTGTTTGAGCTGTGGTTCGTTTGGCGCCAGAGATGTGGCTGCCGGGAACACCTTCACACACACACACACACACACACACACACACACACACACACATACACACAGACACCTGAGGTCTGCAGTGCTGGAGCAGCGGCAGCCAATCAACACCAAGCTTGTTGTGAAGAAGACCCCACCCCGACTGCCAGTAATGTCCATTTTCAGGAGCAAGTAAGCTCGGTCTCGCTCGAAAGATTTAGTTTGGCTGAGTCTCCGCGCTGTTTTTCTTCTATTCTGGCTCAGGAGGTTAAATAGTGTCAGTCACACTGAGCAGCAAGTTTGTCTGGGCCAAAAACAGTGAGACTACTCTCAGAAAAGGCTTCACTTTTCCTCGTAGGTTATTCAGGAACATTTCATTGTGTTGACTGTGAGCCTAACGGTGTATTTATTTGTTCTAAAGCAGCACAGAACGGGTGTATTTACCCAGGATTTGTGCATTTCTTTTTGATAAAGAGGCGTAAAAACACCTTTCCCGCTTTAGTTGCTGACGCCATGTTTTTGTCTGCTGAGGAGAAATCCCTCCATCTGGTCATGGGTCTGATTAAAGGCGATCATTATGGCATCAATGCGTCTCCCTCATAGACTTAAACCCCTGCCCACCCCTGAGGGGTTAAAAAAAAAAAAGAGAAAATAAAGCATCCTTCATTACCCTGCCCTCCCTCCTTCTGCAGTCCCTCACCCCCCTTGAGCACTATCCCTTTCCTGTGCTGTTTTGATGTGTAAATGAGCGCATTGAAAACCTGCAGGCCCCCAAAGAGATGCTTTCCATGAAAATGCAGCAGTCAGAGAGCAGCAGAGTTCACACAGCTCACCACTCCTCGCAACCGGACTCCAATCAGACACCCAGTACGCCGCCGCTGTTAGAGCGGGACACAAACATAAAATCACACACACACTATTGTGCCAACGCATGCTGAATCATAACATCATGCAGACATAAACATTTACACTGTGACCTCTGAGAAGAATCCACTCCAGAGGTAAAAAAAAAACAAAAAAACGCATGCGACTTGGAGAATTTGGCTTTGCAGTGACTTTTTTTGTTAAAATGAGGATACAGTGTCAAGTTGCTGAAGTGGCTGAAGAGATACGGCGGCTGAGATTTTTTCTGCAGCATCTATCATGTCAGTGAAATGAAAGGCTGAGAGATTAAAAGACTGCTTCAGAGTACAGAGGATTGTCTGTGAGGTTCAGTGTCTTGGAATTTCAGAAGCACCGCAGAGGAAGAAATACACAAAGGTCTTTTACTCCATTCAAAATAACATGTTTTCTAATCAACAGCAACACATCTATCAGGAGTGTATGTACAATTAGATGAATCGAAAGTCCCTTTCATATTCACTCTCCGTTTTGTCTTTTCCTTCTCAGACAATCAGACATCCTCATTAAAGGGCTATACAATCTGCACAGCGTACGCCACCCTCTATCCTTAGAACGGTAAAATCACATATCTCACACAAAAAGAACAATAACCTCAAATTAAAACATAGTACTGCAATTTACCAGCAATTGTTTACACACAAAAAGTTAAAAAGAAATTATAAAGAGAGCTACTACACAAAATACATACATATTTGACCAAGGACATAAAGTTCAAGGAAGTGAAAACCCAAATAAAAAGTGAATATTTTCACACTAGAAGTGTGAATTCATTGCATGATATTGAAGTCGCTACCCATCCTGAACCACAGGCTGAAAATCTTGCCTTTCAAACTACAGTATGTCTGTTATAAATGTTCTTAGTTGTTCATTTGGATAATACGCATTTACAATCTTTGATGCAATCTGGATTTAGCTCCTGCAGTGATTGAAGGCATTTATTTAAAATTAGTTTGGGGAAAAGCGTCCACCAAATGAATGCAATGTAACGTGCAGTCAAAGATGCAGGCAGGTCAAAATGGATGCAAATACGTGGTAACATCGAAGAGTAAAGGCCTGGCAGATTATATTAAGAACATAGTGCAGGAGGAGAAAGAGGACAAAGTTTCAAGAAAAAGTTTCCAGCTTTTTGCTGTATCTTTTTATTTTTTTTCATGTCCTTTGATCAATAGGCAGAAGACAGAGAAGTAAAGCTTTCTCATCCCCCTGTACTCATTCCTGTGCTCCGTCTGCCTGTGGCTGAAGGAGAGATGAATCAGTGAACAGAGGGAGGGTCCGCCGCTCGCGCTCGCTCTCTGAAGCCAACAGCATTGCTGTGATCACTGTTAATCTCCTTTGCCACTCTGCTGCCATCTCCTCAAATACATCCATCTCATTTCCAATAGCGTGCACGGCCTCTTCTTCCTTTCTAATTAGGCATCGTCAAGATTTCAGAAGTCACCCTTTGGTGCTCTGCAGCAGGCGAAATTGCTGTTGGAGCCAGGGGGTCAGTGGTGGCAAGTATTTGTTTGAGGGTTAAATCACAGCGGGCCTTTCATCGTGTTGTTATGTTGCACGATCAGAGGCTTGGGATTATGTAGGTCAGACATTGAGAGAGTGAGAGCGCCCCTTTTGTAGCTGCCATTTTTATTCAGTTGCTAGGCAGCACCCGCTCTAATCTCTTGTACCAAAGAGTCTCTCCCCGGAGAAAAAAGAGAGGGAGCAGGAGTTACAAAGGACGGGAAAAAAATGTGAAAACCGCATCAACAAAGAACACAAACCCATGCAAGGACTCCTTTTAGAAACACTCTAAAGGGAGGGAGTGGAAAAGGACAGGATGTGGGAGTCTAAGCTCGGCCCTGAAACCCACTCTGGCCCTGCTGAACATCTTTAAACCCCCGTGGTTTTGTTTGTGCCATTGACTGAATCACTGAAGGATGATCAACCAATCACACAACTCCAACTGCAGGGTAGATTCAACATCCTAATGTGCGCCAGTTTGCGAATGCTGGGAAACCTTATTTCAAATCTCAAATCGAGCTTAGGGTTAGGGTTAGGGTCAGTCCAAATGCTCCAGTGGGTCAGTGAAAGCAGGACGGCTGATGTGAGATTGTGGCACAAATCGCTGTCAACAGGTACCAAAATGGGTCAGAACCAGATCCGGGGACTCGGTCGTCTGGCAAGTGTGTCTGCTGTCACACTGCCACCGCACCCCCACCCTAAATGTGCTCATGTCACGCTCAGCCATCAAAGGCTCACCCCTCGGCTCTGTGTTCTCAGAGAGGAGACCCCCACCCCCCTACACACACAGATCCCCTCCCTCCCACCCCGGCCCCGGGCTCTGTAAGGATCTGCTATTCTCCATTGCATTTCACACTCTTTGATTGGGAGTTTTGAAGTTTGTTCTTGTTTTCACATTTGACTCGGTTGTGTTTCATATTGATTGTCTTGACTCAGAAGTATCCAGACGATTGGGCAAAACTGGCACTGTGCTGTTGCTTCTGACGCTCTCATGTCTGTACGCTAAATATGAAGCTACAGCTAACAGCCTGTTAGTTAGCATTGCATAAATAGCTGAGTTTACGCTCACGTTGCGTTTTCACAGGAGGTTATTGTACTCGCTTTTTCTACTTTTTATTAGATAAATAAGTTTGAACTGATAGGCAGATTTTGTTTCCTTTAGACAGAGCCATGCTAGCTGTTTCCAGTCTTTCTTCTAAGCTAAGTTACAAAACCAACAAAATGTAAAGCGCCAACTTGCGGTTTTTGTATGTTTTTTTCTGTTGTTTTTTTACAGCTATGTTAATTTATAAATTTAAGAAGTGGGTGGATGTTGTTATCTTACGACAGAGCCAGGCTAAGCTAGCAGCTGCAGGCGGTAGCTTAATGTTTAATGTACGGACATGAATCTTCCAATCTAAGTCTCAGCAAGAAAGCTCAGTAGTTTTTAAAACTTCATTCACAACGTCAACATTGGAATGCTGACAATGCTTCGCTTGAAAACCTTAATGGAAGCTTTGATTGTAAAATAATGAAATTCGGTGCAGCCCTAAACTATTGCTTTAAAATTATATTTCATATATTAATTATTGATATTCAGCAGAGATGACAAAATGTTAATCTTATAATAATCATAATAATAGAAGGGAATAAATGAAGAACAATTTCCTGTAACACCAGACCAGACACTGTTTCCCCAAAGCATGCTAAGCTAACCGGACGTAGCCTAGTGGGCCAAATGGTCAAATATGAGAATGGTAGGCTATCAATCTCCTGGTAAGAAAGCCAAAATGTTCTAAACTATTCTTTTAAAAGTGAGTGGGACACATGAAGCAGACTCAAACAGAGGAGGCATTTTAAACGACCCGACTGTCGAAAGGTATAAAAGTCCTTTGTGAACCAGCTCAAAGGTTGTATGGTGGGATGTAATTGGCTAATTAAGGAGAAGCTGTGTGGGTTTCGGTGCCAGTGTGTGTGTGTGTGTGTGTGTGTGTGTGTGTGTGTGTGTGTGTGTGTTCGGGGGTTGTCCTCATCGTAATTCTGCTCTTGGTTTCTCCAAATGAACATGTTAATTAACTCAAATTTGTACTTTTTGCACAGTATCCGCTGAGGTTGTCCAGGGTTTGTATTTTGTGAACAAAATGAGACAGAAAATCCAATGAGACATTTCGGGGAGTGGGTTCAAACACATTTGGCCCAAAAATTTCCTATCATCAATTAAGCCCTTTTTCCAGCCAGGACTGTTGACTCAGGCTGATCACTGTACATGAGCCAGTCTGTGTAGTAAAAGGAACCAGCTGGGGCCACACTCACGCTAACACTGGACCTTTTGTCAAGGTCTCAGCCCCCCTACAAGTTAAATAAAAACCTTGTTGCATGAGAGATACTCTTTGTGTGGAAGCAGACATTGTTCCTATTGTGGCGTGTCAAGGCTGACATGCCAGGTCCAACACAGTGCTGAATAAACTGTGGTTTGTGTACATACTGTAACTGTAGGCTGTGGAAAAGGAGCGAGGCAGCGGTCTGTGATGATCTTGGCGGCCGGTGAGGATTTGGCATGTAGAGCAAGAGCTTGGAGCAGCAGTACCACATGCAGCCCTTTACCTCAGGATAATAACTGCTTGTAGAGCAGAGCGGGAGAAAACCTGCAAGGATCAGCCTTCCTGTTCACACCCCATCATGCATGAGCTGGCAGGATCCTTGTGTTGTTATGGTCATGAGACATTTCCTGTGTGTGTTTTGGGGTTGCATCTGGGCTTGTTTACAGCCCAGGCTAGAGCCTCATTAAGTGGAACATGTTACTAGACGGATGTGGAGGGGCTCAAGTGCCTATTAGTGGGGCCGGCCTGTAGCCCCAAACCAGAACCCAACTGGGCCAGGTGCTTCATGATACAGCCTGGTTGCCAGGCAAACAGGGCTAAAATGGGCTTACTCACTAGAAAAGTGTGCATCGTTAATTTCTGCCAAATATCCCCCCCCCCTCTGTAACACCACATGTTTTATCATCCATGGTGATCTCTCAAATTCGACATTGCATTTTAGGAATGGTGATATTCTATATTTTTGTTATCACATCCCATGAAAACACCAAAATCAATCTTCTCTCAACTTCTCTACCCTGTCTTTGGCACTCTAATTCGTTCGTTGCCACTGAAGACGTAAACCTTTAAAAACTTGTATTTATAGTTTCATTTAAAAACGAGGTTAACTAATTTCATAAAAAAAGAAGGGCACTGTAGATTTTAGCAAACATTACTGAAGATGGGGTAAAAAGTGCTTTTGTTGGGGACTATTTTAAGCTGCGGATTAATCCGCATTTGGTGCGCTAGTGAATATTTACGACAGCAAGACAATGTGAATGTGGGATCGACTCAAAACCAAAGAGCCCACATTCATCAAGAACATATCATGTAGTGCAACAGTGTCGCTCATTGACGGTATACGAAGCAGGATACACACACTTGTTAGTAGAATCAGTTAATTGCTGGTTTCGATCTTTTGATGATCACCAGATCCTTCAAGCGGAAGTTCATTGCATTGTGCGTGGCCACTAAATGCAGAACATACAAGACGGAAAACAGTTTAAACACACTGAGGTGTCCTTGGCTCATCCTTTCCCTCTGGTTGTGCATGTGCAAGTAGCCCTTTCTTGTTCATTTGTGTGTGTTCATAACTGTGAGACCCTCACATCTCACAGGCCCCTCTCTCTCTCTCTCTCAGCAGCAGCGACATGAATTCCTCCACAACTCCAGTGTGAAGTGTCCTGCAAAGACCAAAGCTGTGCAGAGGACAAAGCAGAGAGGGATTAGCGTCCCCCGCCTTTCTGCTCATGCACACCCGCACCGTGTAACACTCGACATAATCAAACACTCACCCAGTGTGACACACAACACAACCAAACACTCTTCTGGGTCTATGCTACTAAAACAAACCCTGCGCTGGAACCCCAGGGGCTGAGGAGAGTGGTGGAGGAGGTGAGGAGGCGGATGTGAGGGAGGCCAAGATCTCGTGGTGTTTATGCTGAACAGCCAGAGAGTGGGAAACGCACGGAACACGATCCCCATGTTTTCCCTACCCCGGCTAATCTGACAAAACGACAGAGGGAGCAGATTCTCTTACAGAGAAAGCTGCCACTTAGATATTTATCCTTGCTAAGGCAAACATCTGGCCCCGGCGGGCTCTTTTCATAAGGCGATATGAGTGGGTGTGATACTCAGCTACATTTATTTGGGTGTGAAGTTTTAATTAAAAGTGAAAGCCATGCCCGCCGGCCAACCCCCCCAAGCTTTGTCTATCCCCTGAGCTTCATCTGAGAGTGAAATGACGGGAGAAAAACAAAACTATAGAGAAGAAGAGACAGATGGCAGAAAACAAACGCAAAGACATGTAGGTGAGGAGATGCCGACAGGAGATAAAGAGTAATCTATCACTCAGGAGGTGTGAAATTTCCCTTCTTGCTGTTTGTTTTCAGTTGCAGTCGGATGGAACAGCCTGAATTAGAGACAACGTGCCCGTTGCTCCCACACACAGAGGAGGGCGTATTGCTTACAGTAAAATCTGCTTACTCTCCAGAGTCTGGTTTTCCAGAAGCACCCTTGCATGCAAGATCACCTCTGTCAACTGGCTCAAAGCACATTACGGACCTTCACAACCCAGAACCAGGACAACTAGAGGGCAATACATCAATCCATCCATCCTGTTTTGTAGTATTAATGATTTGGAGAATTTGTCTTTGGAAAGATTTTTGCAAGATATCTTGGATGAAGTAAATCCCGACACTGCTGCAGCTTTTGCATTGTTGTCACAGTCAGAGCAGCGGTTTACGAGTGAGACTGAGCTCATGTTGTGTTTACCAATCGCCTCCGGATACAAACTGCTGGGGCCTCATTTATGAGCTGGCACACAGAGCCCCTCATCACTTTAAACTAAAAAAAGCACATAGTACATACACATTGTTAATAGCAACACGGGTAATAAAGCTCAAACTTCCATCTATCAGTTTTAATTGCCTTTAGGAGACAGAAAGTGTGTGAATGGGCTTCAGTGCTCCCACGTGATAAATGTTCCAGACTACTTTTAATTAAAGTCAGGGCTGGTTTTGCTAACAGAGCAGGGAACTTTTACCATTTGTCAAGTTAAAAAACTCAAATGCTGATTTCTACATGTTGAAACTTAATTGACAGAGTTTTAAGATATTGTAACAATTAGTCATCACACTGACCATACGCATGGTCACACGGTTTGACATTGATAGAAATCTTGTAAATATGAAGCTACAGCCTGCAGCTGATTAGCTTAGCAACTGAAAACAGGGAAACATCTAGCTTGAGTCTGTCAAAAGGTACAAAAACCTAAGTGTAAAAACAACAAACTGTGGTGCGTACATGGGTGTGCATGTGACTTTTAAAAGAAATTGTTAAACATTTTGGGAAATATGCTTAAACTGATATCTCTGCCTGGTCTGTATGGTAAATATGAAGCTGTCAACAGTTAGCTTAACTTAGCATAAAGACTGGAAACATGGGATACAGCTAGCCTGGCTTTGTCTGAAAATAATAAAATCATAAAAATGAATCTCACTGACTCACTAATTAACATGTTACATTCTGTTTGTTCAATCTGTACAAAATAGAAGTGTAAAAACAACAAGAAGTGGTTTCACGGGGATTTATATGCCGGACTATTTCCTGCCTGGGCGCAGTGACTTCCTGTCGACATTGTCACTTTTTGTACTGACTACACAAATTAGTTTAAGTGTGTTGAGTGTGTGGGCTTTAGAGATGCTGGCAGGCAGATTGTGTTACCTTTGCACAGGGCCAAGCTTTAGCTGTCCCTGTTTCTACTCTTTGTGCTAAGCGAACGCCATCTTTGCCTGGGGTAGTATCACCGACAGATGTCCAGCGCATGCATAAGTTAATGACTCTCTCCCCACCTGACTGTCTGCTGGTCTCTTTGCTAGAAAGAGTCTGGCCTATCATGTGTTACCTGGCCATGCTCTCAGTGCGAGAGGATGCTAATTGGCAATGAGGCGCCAGTCTCCCCTCACCCCTCCTCTGGCGTCAGTCCGAGCCAGGAAAGGTGGCATTAAGCCTGGCCTCGGAGCACTCCAGACTCCGTGGGTCCAGAGGGAACCAGAAGGCATGATCCAGAGTGTGGAGGCCGTCCCTGAAATACACACCTGGCCTGAACTTGTACACTTGAATGGAAAACCTGCCCAGAGACCAACACAGGGAAGTCGTTCTTTCAGAAATAAAAGGGAGAATTATTTTCAATTTAAAAGTGGCGCAAAGAAAAACTCCTTGCTAGTGTTTAGTGCTGTGGAGAGTTCCCTCCTGGCTGATTGGAGTTCACCCAATATGTGTGTGTGTGTGTGTGTGTGTGTGTGTGTGTGTGTGTCTCCTGGCTCCTGTCTGCCATCCGTCTGCCTCCCCTGGATTGGACTCCTGTCGCCTTCCCAGAGAAGGACCACTCAACCTGGGTGGATATTCTTTCCCTCACATCTGCTATGAATTTACCAGAGCCAAGCCATTCAAAGGCTCCTTTATGGAACCGTCAGCAGCCCTGTGACTGCTTCCTATTAAGACACATGTACACTTTGTACACACACACCCAGGCACACACGCACACTTTGCACTCATGCACACATTAACACTCCTGCTTACCTTTCAATAGGTATTTCCATATACAATGTGTTGTCTTTTTCGCTTTCTCTGCAAATAGTCATATATGCTATACACACACACACACACACACACACACACACTCACTCACCTCCAGTTTCTTACTCAAACAAAAATCGGAACTTAAATCAGCCCCAACAGCTGCAGCCTTCTTGTGTTTTTTTTTTAAAGTGAATCACCCGTGCATGGTGGAGCAGTGTAGGGGTGGTTATTGGGCCATTACACACTTTAATCTATTTATTGCTGACATCCTCCTCACTGGGCATATGCACACTCCAGAGAAACATGAGCCGCTACAGCAGCAAGGCCATCATGTAACTTAAGATGGATCTGATTTGGAGAGAAAGAAGATAAAATATAGAATGAGAATGAGTGAATGAGTGAATGAATGAGTGAAGGGTCTGGGCAGTTTACCAGAAAGCATTTGTAAAAAGATACATCTTCTCTTGGCGTAAATAAGAGTCGACAGTGAAATTCAATTAATTGCAGCTCTGTCTCATGTGTTGTGCAGAGAACTCGTCATAATTTGGGCATTTTTCTTTTAAAAACCCGCTCTATTTACCCCTCAGAACAGTGAGGAGGAAGTTAATTGGCTTTCTATCATCCACTGCTAAGCTTTACAAAGAATCCAGGGATATATATAAGCCCATTCAACATGTGGGATCACTAGCTTTACTGAACGGTAAGATGAAGCCTCAGTGTGATTCATGAAAGGCCTCCGCCCACTTATGACGTCTACGAGTTTGACTGCCTTTCATCTTCCCCGTCGCGCGCTCATCCAATTGTTGCCGCTGCCATATCTGGATACCCGAGTTCAAAGAAATCCCTGGGTGATTCTGAGGTTCTTCCGTCTGGTCATTTTTCAGATTGCCTTTTAACATTTTTTCCGATTTGTGCCTTCATATAAATCTTGAATCGTTATATTATTGATAAAGAAGGAACGTGTACGGGGATACCCTACATTTAGCCGTTTGATGAAAAGCCAGCCTGGAGTACGCGGGTCCAAGTGTGTATCTTGGCACTGGTGCGTCTGGTTGCAGTCATGGCAGGGAGCATATATGACTGATATGTAAATGCTGCTGTTTGGTCTGCAGGAAGATTCAGACTGTTTCAGAGGAGTGCAGGATCCCCTTTGGGGTGAGAGCTCTGTGTTCCCAAGAGAAAAGCCATCCTCAGAACTCCTCCGTTTCTGCACTCCCTCGCTTTTCTCCGCTTTTACTTTGGTTATATCATCAAAGGGAGAGGACGCACATGAGTGGAGGAAATTGGGGGAGAAGGCTCTGTTTTGTGAATAATGCATTAATAATCATTTGTGCAGGCACTTAAAGCAGAGAGAAATCGAGGGCATGTCGCCGCTGCGGTCATATAAGTTGATGTTGGCACTCAATTTCCAGGTCACCTTTACGCTCGGTGAATGATTATGTTACTTCTCTTCTCTCTGTTCTGGCAGACTGTCAGGATTTTTCTGTCTCTTTCCCCCTTGTCCTCGTTTCCTCTGTGTGCTTTTATGCAGCTGCCAGCGTGATAGAAGACTGACTGAGCTCATTCTGAAGTGCACCATGATATGACACAAATCGAGTTTACGCTTCCAGTTTAAAAAAAAAAAAAAAAAAAAAAACCTTCATCGCAACGCTCGACTCCAGCAGGAGAGCTTGACTCGCTGTATCATTTGAATGTGACGGCACCGGCGGGACAGGTGTCAGAAACGCAGCAAGTAGGCCTCAGTGTAACCTCATCCTCATGCTGAAGACCTGTTCAACATGGAGAGAGATGTTTATAAAGACTCCATCCCTAGAGTCATCTGAAAGTGATAGCTAATAAAGGTACAGACAGGGAACACGTTTAAAGAGGTGACTCAGTTTGTCAAATAGTCACGAAATGCAATTTATTGGTTCCGTGCGAGGGACACGAATTGTCTGGGGAGGTTTTTTGTGTCGCTCGGCACAACTTTTTTCGGAGAAAGTGTAAGTTAGGTCTGGTTTCGACAATAAAACTATTGAGTTAGGTTGAGGAAAACCGTCACCAATGTTAGGTTTAGGCAACAAAGCCACAACAACACTTTGAGACACGTCATGTCGAACATCGATATAGTGGTTGCAAGTCCCCTTCTGCTCACCATAAGTGGTCTTTGTCGATATTCAATTACATTCCTTGCTCTGAGTGTTGCGTTTAATTTGTGTGTCCATTTGTGTTTTGACATTTCATAAACCATTCACCAGGCATCCCCACTAATTCATTAAGGATATTCCTTTAATTAGCTGCCTATACGTATTCATTACTAACCTCTCAGGTTGAAACACACCCAACACTGATGTCACAGTGTACTGACACACCCTGCAGCACACTTCTACATCACTGCAGCTAGGTGAGAAGTTAAACCACCAGAGGTCAACAAAAACAAGATTTGCTATTTAAGTCAAGAAACAATAACTATAAAACACCAAATAAGGGCTGTCGCAATATATCAGTAGTGACGATAACCAAGATATTCAGAAATGTAATATTGATATCATGTTAATGAGTTGATTGGAGGGTTATTCAGATCACCTGCTGTGCACTGTGTGAGGAATAGCTCCTAATTAACAATTGAGAGCAGCTTGGTGCGTTTCCCCTCTTGGCCAATCGGGTGTGACGACGCCCTTTCTTTAAAGGCTTAAGAGAGGTGGGAGCCAAACCCTCAGGATATTCTGATCCTTCATTAATACAGAGCTCATTTCAGCAGATGTTGACAGCCAGAAACTCTTCTTTGCTGTCTCAACTTTTCTGATTGAGGATAATTTTGAGCATTCTGGAACCAAACTGGAGTGAATATTAAAGAACACCTTTTGTCTTGGTTACATGCATGCATTTAATGAAGAGATAAGAAACAAAAGGACATAAGGAATGTAAAATGACGAAAATAAGAGATTAAAACCAATTCAGGAAACTTTTAATATATTACTGAAACACTGTCATTAGATTTAATAAACATTTTCATTTGAGTATTGTATTGATGAGCAATGAAAACAAAAGAAATTCATTTTCAAATTGAAATGTTTCAACTGTCCTTTAATGTGGTCACAGTAAAGTCCCCCCACAGACATGCAGCACATCATGTTTGCTGGAATGAGAGTGAGAAACACTTGTTCGCTCCTTACCAGATGCCCTCTGCACCAACTTGGACCAGGAGTAAATATTTGCAGGGTGGGCTGCTCAGCTCTGCTGTTACACACAAGCACACGCACCGTGTTGATGTCTCGGTCGTACACTGCTGCTGTCAGTTTGCTCAGGGTTCAAAGATTATTCAGCGCATGGCCAGTGTTTGCTTGTTTTAGAGTGAGGGACCTGCTGCTCTTGCTTCAACCTGTCAGGTCAGACTTTGTGACATAATAGTGGAGGCAACATAAAACCTAATAAGTGTACGATAGCTTGTCAAACCACAGCCACCTGCTACAAGAAGTTAAACAGTGAGATGAGCTGTGAACACAACACTGACCCATATCACCTTTCATGGTAATATGGTGAATCTTTTTTGCAAACAGTTGCTTATATACACATCCAGCAGTTATAGAGCAACATATAATTCATCTGGAGTCTTGTTTGTGTCAAACGGATGAATGTAAATCCAGTATTCACTCCCTTTTTAGCTCTGTTTTGGTCTCCATCAACTCCTGAGGGAAATGTCTGGCTCTTTAGCTGTCAAATTCTCCATTATGTTCACAAGGTAGTCTCTAACTGCGTCTTATCTGTTGTTTGGTGCTCAGCCGGTAGTGTAGAGTAAGTCTTCAGAGCCTTTTTACTGCAGTCGAAAAACAACATTTTGAGAGCAGTGAATGTGAACCAAAACTGTAACGGTAAAAGGCGGGACGGCTACACAATGAGCTGAAACATGATATAAAGCTCTGTAAAGCTGAGAGGAGCTGCAGAGTTGGCTGACTTAACCACAAGCGATGCCTTTCACGTTGTCACTAATAAAAATAATAGATTGTACAGCGATTAACGATAAATTATACTGCTCTCCAACAGGTTGGAGTCCTCTGCTTCTTTTATTAATATGTCATTATTTTCACTCTGGCAAAGTTTTTCCACGTTCCACACAAAATGGACAAAAGTGTGAATCTTCTCAGTCATATTTAACGTGTTTGCATGCTAATATTCGCTAAGTAGCGCTAGCAAAGTACAGATGAGGCTACTGTCATTGTTTGCAGGTATTTGGTCCTAAACTAAAGTATTGGACACATTTCAACCTAATGCTGGTGCCAGGAAAAGTACAAGGGTTTTACCAAAATGTTTCATCCTGAAAGAGGGCATACATGTCTGCAGCAAGTTTCCTCATATAGGATTCTTTCAGATCATGTAACTGTGTAACTATTTCTGAGCCTCTAAGTCTTGCTACTTAGATGATGTCTTTTTTTACCTCAACAGGGAGTAGAAGTTTGGTGATTAATGAATGTCTCAACTGTGTTTCACTGCGTAGGATGCACTGTGTGAGGAATGAACAATACTTAAAACACCTTTCATGGTTTGGAGAGACCCTGATAAATCTTCTGAAGACTTCTAAAAGTTAATACATCACGACTGTATTGTATTATTCAGGTTAACAATGCGTTCTTGAATACTAAAGAGGCGTGAGTTCACTGGAAGTTCACTCAAATCATGCAAGTGAGTTCAAGCAAATGTTCGGTTTGTTTTGGCTCCATTTCCCCAAACCAGTCAGCCACTGAAAAGTGTCTGTCACAGCGACTCTGCAGTCTGCAGTGAGACTCAGAAATAACAACAAAAGCTGCCATTTTCCTCCCAACGCCTCGGGGCACGTGACTCACGATGTCCTCAATCTGTCATCAACTTCTTCTCTTGTGGGTCAAGAACACGGACCTGTAGTCCTCCGTCTTCTTTTGTGGCTCAAAATGCTGCCAGTTGCAAAGGCTTCCGGGGAAGATGGACACGAACGACACGCTTTCATTTTAACATACAGAGATATGAGCAATGTGTTTAAAAAAAACATGTCTGCATTCTTATTTCCAAAATAAATTTTATTTCTATGTTTATAATAGCTGAATCCAGCCGTCACTGTGTTTGAACGCTCACTAATCAAGTGCTACGTTTCCACTGACTTTTCACATCTCAGCCCTAAACACCTGTTGCCAAATTACAGATGGCTCCGCCGCTGTCAGCACTTCTTGCTGTCCTCCTTGCGCTCTCCTCTGCTCCATGCATCCCGGACACACCCTTTGTATAATATTCATACTCTATATAACTTTGGGACTTCCCAGTTCCTTAAGTTATCTTTGCTGCCACCTATCACCTGTACGGGCACATGTTTGTGGAGAGAGCTCCCTGTGAAACCTGCTACTACCGACTGCAGCTAAATCTTTATTTTGGTCTATAAGAAGCCAAACTCAATGGCAGTCTAGTCTAGATTCGGTAATAACTTTGTGTAAATATCTTAAGTTTCTTGTGTCCTCAGCTTTCTATTGGTCTTTTCTGTAAACAGAGTGAATTGAGGATATTAATATTGTTTCTTAAGGTTCAATATGACGTGAGTTATAGAGCCCGAGTTGTGTGATTAAGGCCAAACTCAATCATCACAAGCTTAACATTTTCCACAAAATGTTGTCATGGCATAATTATAAGTCCAAGTTGCTCAGCCTCCTTTTGTAAATATTGAAGACATTTCTCCTCCGTAACATCACTTTTGATTGCGTTTCAACACAAACAGATTTGAAGCTAATTTGGCTTCTATTAGAAGCTGGAGATGCTCCTGAGAAAAGAGTCCACATCAGAGAGTAAGACCATGTTTGATATTTTATTAAAAAGTAAAAGTAGACACCAGTCGACAGTCACGGCTAACCCGTTTTCCTCCACAATCATTGTCTTATTACAAGGCTTTACAGATGGCAGTGATGTCTGTGTCTGACCAGGGGGACGCTCATCGGCTCAAATAACACAGGGAGAACTACGGTCTTCGTCCATAGCCTTTATTGGAAATTCTTTACAAGTGAATGCTCCTAACCTGCCCAAACCCAGCTTTAGACTATAAATATATATATATAAAAAAAAAGGAAGTGTAAAAGACTTTTTTGCAGTTCCCCAAAGAACAAAGAAAGCATTTACAGTCAGGTCTCAACTTGAGAAGGGCAGTCACCTTTTTGTTTGTTCGTAGAAATGTCAAACAATTACAACAGTGATTTAAACAATTTGTGAATCGTGTCGGGAACAAAGCTGGATTTAAACAAAAATGGGGGGGGGGGGGGACAATCGGTGGCCAAGTGAAATCACAGCACAGAGGAGAGGTCAAACCAACCACAGCCTCATCAGTATACATATACATCGCTGGCAACCTCACCACACAAACGTCTGCACATCCCAAAAAAAAAAGAAAAAAAAAAAAAAAAAAAAAGGGTTTTTGTTAAGTCGTGACTGTGTGGAAGTTATTACAAAAACAAGTTGTAGAGCCAAGACACACCAGCGCCATGGAGCTCCCTCTGTCCTTTGATGAGCAGAGTCACAGCAGCAGCGTCATTGCACTGCTGGGAAGAAGAGTGCTCAGAGAGCAGGAGGAGAGCACCACCTGGTGACTGAGCCAGGACATGCAGGGAAGCCTTCACTCGCCTTTCCACCCTCAATGTGTGTGTCACTAAATACAATTTAAATGGAGCGACTTAACGTTTTAGTTACAAAATGTACAAGTGACTCGATTATTTCTGCCGTGTTCTCGTCATTGACTGGGAGAGCCCCCCCGGTTATTCAAAACCGTGCCGTTTATTTGATGTGATTAAGATCAACAAGTTATCATTTACAATACCAAATAAAAATGTGCAAAAAATATCAAATATTCAAAAAAATGCCCATTTTTTGAACAAATGTCACATTTGTTGCTTTGAACACTGTTTACAAATGTTTATGCACATCATTTCAACAAAGTCTGGTCCTGCAGCTGCTGGCATAATAATAGGTGCACTTTACACAGGAGTGTAAACTGGTGGCCCGTTGAGGTACCGGTTCTTTTTTAAAGTGGCAGGGCACCACAGAGGAAAGGCTGCTCAGCTCTACACGCCAAGAACCAGACTCCAAATCCGGTCCGTGTTTTTGAAAACATCTTGGCACCAAGAGAGCCGAGAAGGAGCTCGTGTTCTAGCACGAGAGCGACGCGACTACACGTGTGACCTGAAGTGTCGACCCAGCTTTTGACACTAAATCTGCACCTGGGCTGGGAAAATAAAAAAAAATTCTAAAACTAGTAAAAATACTATCAAGTTTAACTATAGACTGTCATTTGAACCAAAGAGAATCTTGGTGTCAAGATGCTTAGTAGTAAGAGTGATTTACAGGTGAGAGGAGAAAGTCATAATCAGTCATCTGCGTTGTTTTTAAACAAAAAGATTTCCTAGAGGGTTTCGGCTACATGGACACCATCTCTTTAACTGACAACATTAAGTCAAATTAAACGTGTGAATGTGTGTGTGAGATGTTGTCAACTTGGAACAGAAAGTCAGATCAAAGAGTCTTAAGAGCTACAAGGACCCACCTATTATCTCAGATGTCTTACTTTTCTTTGTTGAAAAAGAAGAAAAAAAATAATCACCTATATTAAACATGTTACAAATATAAATCAGTTTTCTTTTGTCGTTTTTCAAAATATGAACAGAAATTCAATAACACAAAAAAGTCCTTCTGAGGATTAAGTCCCGCTGGCTGTGAGGAGGAGGAGATGAAGGGCTCTTGATAATTTTTAGAAAAGCGGGACAGAAACTTTAAAGCAAAGAGACGACAAAAAAAAAAAGAAAAGAAAAAGCACCCTGGACTTCATGAGCGTTTCTGTCGCTTGGAATGTCGCTGCTTGCTGGACCGGTCCTCTTCACTGCGCGCCCCGCCGGCATCGCCCCGGCCCCCCCCGCTGACGAGTTCTCTGCGTGTCCCGCTCGCCATCGCTATCTTCCTCCCTGTAATCCTTCTTGCCTGAGGTGGTGGAGGTCCTCTTACTCCTCCTCCTGCCATCATCATCATCATCCTCCTCCTCCTCCTCCTCATCATCATCATCGTCCTCCTCCTCCTCCTCCTCCTCCTCACCACTCTCGCTCTCCTCTTCCCTCCGTCCTCGAACATTTCTGGTTCTCTTTCTGTTCGATTTGCCGTTCTGCATCTTCTTTTTTGGTTCCTCCTCCTCCTCCTCCTCCTCCTCCTCCTCTTCTTCCTCCTCCTCATCATCATCTTCTTCTCCTTCCTCCTCCTCCTCCTCCTCCTCCTCTTCAGATGTTACAGGGGCTTGGCTGATGCGTTTGCGTGAACGCCGGCGGAGGTAGCCGAGGCCAGGCAGCAGCTTCTGCAGCAGCTCGGTGAACGTCTGCTCCGTCTTCACCATGCAGGAGAGCACCGTGCTGCCCTGCTGGTTGTACTCCTCTGCGTTGGAGAAGACGAGTTTCAGGTCTTCCAGGAAATCCTGGGCGCTGCGATACGAGCCCTGGCTGAATTTCCCGAGCATCGTTTGGAAATCCATGGGCTGGGAGATGATGTCCAGGTAGTCCTCTGCCTCCTCCACGGACACGGGCTCCCTGTGAAAGAGGAGCACAGCGTGAGAGGAGAGCCACGTTAGATCATCATCATGGTGTCTGAAGATTTGGTGCCTCTACAGATATTTCTATTAGATTATTAGAACTTCTGGGTGGAAACACTGGTCTTGCACATGCAAGTATTTGCTGCGGCTCCATAATAAACTGAATGTCCATTCAAAGGGATCGTGTTCTCTGCTCACCTGAACGGCCAGCTGTAGCGGAATTTCGCCAGTTTCTTGAGGATTTCCTCGCACCTCTCCAGCTCCAGCACCTGCCGGCGCACAACTCCTGTTTGGGAACTCTGTCGCACCTGCAGACATCACACACACACAATTACAACAACACTTCACACTTCATTCCTTAATACGTCTAAGAGTTAAGACGTAGCTTCTGTACGAGGGAGTCCTGCTGCTTTCTCACCAGTTCGTCGATGTCTGCGGGGCTGTTGGGGCCGGCCCTCTGTTTGCTGCTCTGACTACTTGAAGACGACTGCTTCTTGGGTTTACTTTTTGAAATCTTCTGCCGAGATGAAGACTGCTTATTTTTCTTCCTTGGTCTCACTGTAAAGAAATAATGGAGAGGGGATCAAGACAAGAAGAGGTATAAAAACATCTGAAATAACCAAAGTTACACAACCTGCAGTTAGGCATTAAATCCCTTTCAAACAATATCTCCATTACAATGATGACCCAACTGTTCTCTATAGTTTTATTTGAAACAACTCAATCATAGGGTGCAATGCCGTGAACTGTGACGAAGTGTCACTCTAGAAATGAGAAAGATTCTTAGGATTCTCTCTTGAACTCTTCAGCATTGATGCATCAAACTTCCTATTCGTTATCCTTGACGTGCCGGCTTGAAACGACAGCGTGGATCATCCTGTCGCATACTCGGAGGGAAGCCGGAGTGAAACGAGGCTTCAAAGCAAAAGGTCCAGACAAAAGAGAGCGGGGCCGTAACTCCCCGTCAGCATTCCTCTCATTCCATACATGCAAACTCATAAGAGGTGACAAGCACCGAAACCCTGTCGGGAGGAGAACTTCATTTTAAATATGAGCTTTAAAATGTAGCAGTCTGGTGTACTCTGAGGAGAAAATTAAGTAATAAGACATTTACTTTAAGCAAAAAACTAATTTATTATTCAGTTATTAATCAGTATTTCCGCTCTATTATTATTAACCTTTATTTAGACAAAATCCATTGAGACCGAGGTCTCATTTTTAAATTTTTGCTGTAGTTCATCTCCTTGGAGATGAGGCTGCATTCAGCATACCCTGCCTTATCAATGTATTTAAAACACTGTGACAGCAGGAAGCTGTACTCACGTCCATTTAGACCTCCACCTTTATCCAGGCCCCGCTCCACTCACAGCTCAGCCCTGCATCAAGCTGCGCTCCACAACCAGCCTCCTCTTCATTAAGCTCTTTGACCTCATTATCTCATCAGTATCTGGGCCTCATTCTACTTTGATTTTTAAAAAAAAAACAACCTGCAACCAGATCCTTTGGTGTTCCGGTTTAACGTTAATAACTGACCGTGTGAATTGAACCGGAACACGGGGGGGGGGGGGGGGGGGGGGGGGGGGCTGCATGTTTCATCACGTTACAATTCTTTATGACGAACGTCAACAGTCGACAAAGTCCCGCATGCAGAGGACGTTAACTTAACCCAGCAAGTATGAACGCAACTTAAACTGTAACGGAGGGAAATGAAGACGCTGTAGACAGCTTAACGCTGATTGGCTAAGACTAGACAAGTCACATCAAAGATGTTTTATTGCGAAGATCACAACATCACCTTTTCTCCTTCTCTCACTCCAATCTGAGAAATGCTGGCTTTTAATACAAAACGCAACGCATTGATGACGCAAAGATTCCAGTCTGGAGTTGGTCCATAGAAGTCAAAAGAGACGGAAACATGGACTTCTTCTGGTTGAAACCCTTATGGTGAACCATCAGAATCTGGACTAAATCCTCTCTTGCTGGTACTCACAGCAGTGACCCATGGCTGTGTAGTCATTCTCTTCCTCTTCCTCCTCATCTTCCTCAGACTCCTCCTCTTCAGACTCCTCCTCGTCCTCTTCTTCATCCGTGTCTTGGTTGTAGTTTCTACAACAGAGAGGTTGATAATCAAAAAATTACAAAGAGAACATTATCTGTAGTTATAATTATAATGATAAGTACCATATTTTCTCGTGAGTTTTGAAAACCTAAACCGATAAGTTAGTCATTGAAGAAAAATATGACAAAGTGTGAGGCAGACGGTCACCTTGAACGGGAGCCACGCCTGGAGACAGTGGGCTGGCAGGCCGGACACAGCCACTCTCCGGTAGGGATGCCGTACAGGGCCGGCCGCAGACAGAACAGGTGGAAGGCCTTGTTGCACTCGTCACAGAGGATAAGTTTCTCATCATCACCTGGAGGAGATCGACATGTAAATCTTAGCTCTGAGCTAAAGACGTTCAGTATGACAATATTTTTGTTTCTGTCTTCACTCCCTGAAAGGCCAACAACATTTGTGTGCAGCTGTGCAAGTAAACAAGTTGTCTTTTATCGTCATCTTATCACTACAGGTTCACCTGTTGGCCTGCGGAGCTGGCTGCTCTGTATGTAGACCTGCCTGACATTACTAGTCTTTCCTGCTCTGAGTCTGTCCCTGCTGCCCTGTTTGGATCTGGGTCCAGACTCCATCAGCTTCAGCACAGACGGGTCATGCTTGAGCACTAGACAGGGAGCAGAAGGGTAGTAGAGGAGCACTGCAACTCAATAATTCAGCACACCTATCAAGTACGGACTGACTGTTTCTTTACGAGGAAAAACAGAAGGAAACCATATTTATTAGACAGGAGACAGTAGAGGTGCTGGAGTTCTGTTTTGAACGAAGAAAGCCGCGTTATAACAAAAGCATTTCTATTCCAATAAAAGGCATAACGAATGCTCTTATTTCTATTGCTCCAATTCCTTTCTTTGAGACCAAAAGAGCGAGACAGCAGCTGAAAACAAGCCTACCTTTCCTGCGACAGACTTTGCAGCGAGCGTTCTCTGCAGACATGTCCCACTTTATGCAAGCGTCCAGCATCCCCAGCAGGACGTGCATGCGGGAGAAGGTCTGGGCCTCTCGGAGGCCAGTCTTCCACTTCTCGACCGCGGTCGCCACCTGACAGGAACAAAGCACAGACTTGTTTAAACTCGCGTGAAGAAAGACTTGAATAGTGGTAGCTCTGCCTGTAATATTCAGTGTGTTTCATGAGCAAACTTCAGCATCTTAACTTTAATTTTGTTGTTATGTGGGCCATCTAATATTGACTTAAAACTGAACTTGAACACTGAAACTGGGTTCTCTTACCCTGGCCTCTTCCGCCAGTCTCTTCTCGTCGTCCACCTCCTCGGCCTTGCTGCTTTCCTCCCCTCCTTGCTTTTTCTTCTTCTTCTGCTTCGGGGCCATGAATCCCTGCAGGAACTTTTTGATGACACAGTCCTGAATGGTGATGATGCACTCACCAAAGTCTTTCAAGTTCTCCGTGTCTTTCAACTGTGAATAGGAGGAAGGAAACGTTATGAATCACAACGTTCAGTGGACAAATCAGAAATAATATATTTCACAGTATAATAAAAACAGGCTGTTTTACAAACATAGTATGATATAATAAAACTAGTGCTGGGCAAGTTAATTTTAATTTAATTTTTTTTTAATTGAAAGACAAGAGACAATACATATACATAACAACAAGAGGATGACAAGAACAGTGGGATAAAAGCCAGCAAACATCCTATAGTCAGTCATTTTAGTGCACCTATATGCTGAAATTCACGGTAAACGCATTTAAACGGCACAGATCGGGAGCGAGCGAACGACTTTGAAAGTTAGCGGAAAGATTAACGTGAGACAACATCCGGTTTCTTCAGACGAACATCCGGTTTTCAGAATAAGATGCCAACAAAGTATGAATTATATTCACATTTAGTATAAAACATGCTACCTGCATCTCGTGAACCAAATGTTATTGCCCTTTTGTTCATATAGCAGTACTTTTAAAATAAAAGTGCGCAATACACTACTTTTGAATTCATTTTTGAACTTTGCCATAACAATGCGATTAATCGCAAAAAATCCATCCGATTAGTCGCGATTAAATATTTTAATCGTTGCCCAGCACTAAATAAAACCTTTTAAAGTTGTATGATAGTTTGTGTGCACCATCAATCCTTAAAAACTAGGGCAACCAGTTTAACCCAATAATTATATATATACATGAATTACCAAATCACTTGTCCGAGTAGACTTATCTGCATAATCAAAATGCCAATAAGTTTATCACATTATGCTTGATGTCTACAGCCTGACACGGTACTACAAACTCCCTTAAACCGGACGATTAATAATCTTCAGTGAACATTAATATTGATATTGTAACCAGACAAACTTATTACCTGCTCTTCGATGTCCACGTTGTCGTCCAGGTATCCCAGGCCTCCCTTCTGGAGCCGTGAGGCTACCTCTTGGATGTCACTGCGCAGGTAATTGAGCAGCTCTGTGAAGCCGTCGCAGGTCCTGAGGCCCAGTTTGGCCTTACGGGTCAGATGGACCGAGTGGAGGACGTCCTGGTACCTGAAACAGGGAAGAGACGGCTTCATATTTTCTCCATCACTGCTGCATTGTTAAAAACGATCTCATCTGTTTTGCCCGCTTCTTTTCATTGTTCATACTTTTTGTAGACGCTCTGGTGGTTCTGTATTCACTTAAACAACTTAACAAGCTTGCTGCTGCTATTAATACCAACACAACAAATGATCATTTCAAAATAAAGGCATATCTGTGCAAACTGAATGTAAAAGCTTTAAATAGCACAGCTGGCAATGCTTTAGCTGTACACACGTTTGTTAAAGATATTATCTCTTATAATGAGAGAGCATGCACCTGCTTTGTATCTTCGACTTCAGTGCACTCTCTCGAACGCCCTGAGGATGAAGACTCTCCACTAGCTCCTCCAGCTCAGCTGCATTGTCACAAACAAACCTGTATTCAAGAGGCAGAATATTAGAATGGAAGATCGTGTAAAAAGAAAAGGATAAAAAGAAAGAGAAGACAGAAACAAAGCTCTCACCAGAGGTTCTGTCCTTGGTTGGGAATAGTAGTTTCTATGCAGATGTCTGCCGCTGCTCCATGCTGGGGTCCCTCACTTATAGCACCGTCTATGCTGCCATCGTCTTTTTCAGCTCCTACAAAATAAACATTCATTATCCAAGACCAAAATGACCAATTATGTCCACACACAAAACTCCACACCAAGCAGAGCGAGATTGCAGAATTGATGCCACCATTTGTTTTTTTTAACATTTCAATGAAGGTAACTTACACTAAAGTTACTGTACCTTGTGAATCATGAGTAGCGGCCGACTCACCCTCCTCTTCCACCTCGGGCTCGGCTGGTTTGTCCTCGGGTGGAGGGGTGAAGCTGTAGTCGATGCTTTCATGCACCCAGCCTTTCTCAATGTACAGACCAGGAACCACGTCAGAGAACAGCCAGTATCTGAACAAAGGCATCCAGCAACCATGGTTATCATTTACTTTGTTCTACAAATTCACATTTATCTGAGTAGAAACGGTGTTCAGCACTGACCTGTTGTGGTTTCTGTCAGTTCCCAGTGGGGACCTGCGCGTGACGAGTCTGGCTTTGGTTATTCCATCCTGAAAGGCCCTTTCTACAGAAGCCCTCTGCTTACGCATACGCTCCTCCTCAGCCTCCTTCTCCATGCGCTCTTTGGGGAAATAACACAGAAACAAATAAGAGTGAGGTATAGCAACTTAAAAACTATAAAGTAATTAACAGTAGACTGTCTGGCTTTGCTCTAAAATATCTCAGTGGTGGAAAGACAAAACACAGAGGATTGGTCCTCTGTGTTTGGTCCTCTGTGGTCCTCTGTGGTCCTCTGTGTTCTGGGTCCTCAGTCCTATCAAGCTCGTCAGTTAACCAACTTGCCTTCTTTTTAAATAGCACATTTTGAAATGGATCAACAGCTCAACTCCTTGCTACAAAGTTTACCTTTGTTCTGTCGGTCCATCTCCTCCTTGTCCTTCTTGGCCTGCATGGACATCAGCCGCCGGCTCTTCACTGAGCTCATCATGTCCTCTGGCTCCGGTTCTGGCTCTACCTTTACTTCTTTTTTGATCTCCTTCTTAGCAGCTCCCTCTTTCTTTTTCTCACCTTTGAGCCCAGAAGAAAAAAAAAAATGATGTATTGGTACCATCAATAAAAGACTAATGCAGAGCTGAAGGAAGATTTAACAATAGAAATGATAAAAACATATTTTTAACATTAAAAACAGCAGGAGGAGCTCTCCGGCTAACCCCCGCCTACCTTTGCCCTCCATCTCCTTTCGCATCTGCTTCTCGGCCTTCTTGCGGTCGTTGACCTCTTTCAGCATTGCCAGACGCTCCTTCCACACCTCGGCTGACCGTTGCTGCATGGCGTCGACGTGGTCTTCAACCGAGTACGTCATGAGTATGCGGTGGCACAGTGCCACCAGCAGGCTGACCTTCTCCTCGGGGCTCAGCTCAAACACCTCGATTGTCTCGAGCTTCTCCAAGAACTCGCTGGTCACCACATCGTCGAAGCCGCCCAAAGCCCCCGTGTCCACCGAGCCCTGGTTGCTCTCCTCCCCGTGGGCGTCGCACGGCCGCAGGCACAACCGAGCCAGCTCTGAAACCGAGTGCATGGTGAGCGGGATCTCGGATAACGGCATGTCGAGCTCGCTGTAGCCTTCCGCCAGCTCATCCTGCAGCAGCGTTTGAAGCAGCACCACCAGCACACGGTTCAGGTAGAGGAAGCCGGAGCGTTCGCCTGCCAGTGCCTCCATCAGAGCCACTGCTGTGATGGGATACTGGTCATCGGGCATCAGCAGCCCTGCATAGCACTGCAGGAAGTCCACGACCATAGCCACGTCACCAAACAGGGTGTTGGGCAACCCCTCGGGCATGTCTACGAGCTTGAACACCGGCAGAGTCTTGCCACCTTCGATCTCCTGGTCCTCGTATCTGCGCGATTGTTCGCGGCGGACCAGCATCTCCTTCTCGCGCCTCTCCTTGGCCTTTTCTCGCAGCTTCTCTCGGACTTCCTCGCGCTTCTTCTTCATCTCTTCCTGCTTTTCCTCCTCGCTCATGGCCGCCCACCGCTTCTTCTGCTCCAGCAGCTCCCAGCGTTTCTGCACCAGCTCCTTGAGCTCCTCTGGCAGCCGGTCCCGATCATCTGGGGACAAGGTCTTTGCGGCCTTGGAGATGAGGGAGGAGAGAGAGTTCTTTTTGTCCTCCTTGCCCTTGTTCTCCTTATAGAAACGAAGGAGGTGGAGAGCCATAGGGTGCAGTGGCTTCCCCAGTTTGGGCGTACCCATGCCAGTACTACGGGCTCTCTTCTTAGGGCTCCCAGAGGAGGTGCTCTTCGCCAGATGCAGCAGAGTCATCTGCTTCATCTTCGGCGTCTTGGCGCCAGCTTTACCGTCCTTTTTAGAAGCTTTGAGGACATTCTTATCGCCGCTCTTTCCAGTTTTCTTTCCTTCTTTCTTGTCCCCGGACTTCCTGCCTGATTTTGGAGTGGAGGGAGCCGAGCCTTTGCCTTCTCCTTTCTTTGGAGTTCCAGAGTTTTTCATATTTAGTGGGGCGCCATTCATTTTCTGAAATACAGACAATATGAGCCCATGAAGCTTTTGAAAAGAGATACCCCATCATCATAAAGTAATAACTGACACGCAATAATGTACATACAAGCCAGCTTACCTGCATGTGGCCCCAAATGGTTGGACTAAGGGGCATGCCTAAAGAGTCTTTCTTTCGTCTCCTTTTCTTCTCTCCCTTCTCGTTTCCTGAATCCTCTCCTGGTGTGTCGGGAGTCTTGAGCCTCTTGCTCGGTTTACCCTCTGGAGATAACAAGCTCTTACGCTTTGCGGAGGGATTCTCCGCTAAAAACTTTAGACAAACAAAAAAAGAAGAAAAGTGTGAGACAAAAACAAGCAATATCTTTAAAATTGTCTTATGTAGGAACAAAAAATGACCATGAGCAAATTACCTTGTGTGGATCCAGAAGAAAGTCACTGAATTTGCTGGGCAAGTTAAATTTTTTTACAAGTTCATCTTCAACCACCCAGGGAGCACTCTCGCCCATGCCCAGCCTCAGAGCATAGTGCCTGATGAAGTAGCGCATGATCTCCTTGGTTGGAGGGCGCTCCGTTCTGTAGAGACTGTCCGCCGGGACGTCACTGATCACCTGTGAGACAAGTCGTTGGGGAAGATTCAGCGTCAGCTTCTTTCACAAAATGTCAAACTGTGTAGACCTCAAAAGATCATGAACCACAAATAGAAGTAATATGCTGTCATGGTTTCAAGAGACCAGTTGAGAGACTTTCTCTTGACCACAGGATACAGACCTTATCCTCAGTGATGAGCTTCACGTCGTACTTATGGGGAAGGAATTTGGGCATCACCCATCTCTTCTTTTCTTCCTTCATGGCAGTGGGAAGTTTCCTTGGTGAACGTCGTGCTCGGTCACCTGATAGGTAGTGAAACAATAACATGTAAAAAAGGACCCCTTTTCTCGCCCCAATCGTGTAGAAAAAGTGGCTGAAACTTTGTGAAATAAGTGGAAACTGGGAAAAAGAAAACATTCCGTTTAAAGAAAAAAACTGTTTCTTTGGGCCTACAACCAATGTGCAGTTTAAAAAGGAACACACTGATCATCATTAATCACTATACCACAAGTTTTGTCATATCCATATACGGGCATCAAAACTTTCTGTTTTCACGGTTCATGCAGCGAATGGAACTCACTGAGACTCTCTCTCCTGTTCTCCTCTTCTCTGGGAGGAGGTTCTTTCCTCTGGTTCTCCTGACTTGCGTTCTCCTTGTCGCTGGATGGAGAGTCACAGGCACCTTCGAGCTTCTTCTCCCCAGACTCACCCTCTGGATTTTCAAGGGGATGGATCTTCACCACCTTCACTTGCAAACTTTTGTCCTTCCCCACCTGAAGTGAAGAAGTCTTGTGAGAATCTCAGAACACACCACGAGGAAGTTTTCCTTTAAAAACACCTGCTTTCCACATCACTACCATTGAGGACGGGCAGAACATTCATCTTAACATGTTAATAAGCTCTAGTAAATGCAGCAAAAATGTCAAGTGTCTAATTTGTTGATAAAAATGCAAAATAAAAGATAAATAAAAAAACAAGTTTAGAAATGTAACGGGTCAAACTGACCAGGAAGTCACACTCTTCATCCACAGCATACTTGGTGAGGATTTCCAGCCAGGCCATTTCAACCAGTTTGTCTAAAGACACTGTGTTGTGGTGGACCATCTCCAGGACTGGCTTCTCAAACCACTGGGGATACTCCTCCTGAAGCCTGCACACAGAAAATAAATCAGCATTAAAAAACAAACAAGGTTTAACAGCATATGAAGATAAAAGTGCAACACAGTTAAGTGTCTTGCATTCCCATTGTAGTAAGCTCAGACTATTTTGTAGTAAGCGAGACACTGATTTTAATGCCTTGATGCTCAGCAAACAAGGCCACTGGCATATCAGACAAGCAATTGAATTTTTTTCAAGGGTGTGAAGCAATCTATTCCAGACATGATTTCTTTCACATTGTTTGGATTTCTGCAACGCATTCGTCACCGGGATGAGAGCATTGCATAACTGGACAACAAAGGGCTGGGAGTGACCAGTAGGGGGAGTAAAACCTCCTGGCTGATATAATAAGACAGAGCTTAAACACAGCCTGTGATCCTCAGTGACTTTAGCTCCGGGCAACTGAGCAATGTTCTGCCCCGTCATTGCTGTGAGATCTCCATGGCCACATATATATACGGTTTGGTCCAACGTTCTCTTGCTGACAGCGCACGTACACACAGTATACGCACACCTGGTTGGTGATGAGCGGACTGACAAAGATCAGTTGAACCATTCTACATTTTATATGGCTGTTTTTTTCCCCCATTTTGCAGATCAGGATAAGGAACTCTCACCAGGCCATTGCAGATTCAAGGATGACTCAATCCCACACCCTCTAAATAGAATGAGAGGAGGAGCAGCAGATTTATCCAATCATAGCAAAGCAGCCAGCCTTGTGACCTTCACTGGGAGAGTACGGCTCTTCCGTGATACTACCGAGCTGCTGTCATAGAGGCGAATCTGCTTCTGAGGGCGTCTAAACAACCGGTGGTGGCATAGCTATTTAGAAAATAATGGGAACCAGAGGTTTACTGGGCATCTGAATGCAAAGCACTACCATCTACTGAACTGTACCTGTGTATTCTTCACAGAACTCCATCAACAGCCTATCTGTAGAGGCGTTGGACAACAGAGAGTAGACTAATGGCTCTTATTTCACATGTTGGATAGAATCGTGTAGATGCAAACACAAACAGGGAGTCATACTAACAGTTCGGTGACTTCTTGTTCCTCCTCCCATGCTTCATTGTGCGTGAGTTGACCGCTTCCAGTGCTCTTGCATGTCCAGATGTGTTCACTATACCTCTGCAAGCGTGCCTCATACTCTCTGTAGGCGTTTGGTTAAAGAAATTACAACAGTCATATGGAAACAGTTCTTCCTTATTTAGCCATTTACTTACTAATTACAAGCAAGACACACGTGGTCTGTCGTTGACAGAAATATAGAAAGAAGCTGAGGTCATGGGACAACCAACAAACACAGACATACAAAAACGAAATGCACGGTTATATGCTAAGAACTAAAAAGTATACAAACGGTGTAATTAACAATGCAAAACGGTACAGGGAGCTAGGAACGAATAATGATTGTGATGGAAGCTGGAAAAGAGTCCTAGCTACCTCATGATGAAGAGAAGTTCTGTGGAACACACCTCTACGGGTAGTTAATGGGAGTAGAAAGTTTGACTGTGCTACCACTGAAGACTGCAGTAACTACAACAGTAAAGTGAAGATCCCCGTTACTGTAGATGGGATAGCATGGGGAGGTATAAGTGAGGCCTGCGCTTCACATAGCTGTTCTTTATGAAATGATGACAAATGTCGATGTTAAAACGTTACATAAAAACAGTTGAGTGAACAATTTTGCTATGCCACTGTAGAAATCCAAATCTACTACGACTAATGACAACTTAGGTAACCATAAATACAACTTAGAAGTTAATTTCCACACTGCGTGCGTCACATTGGGTTGTCATAACTGATAGTTGAGGATCTCTGACGTTTAAAGTTTTCACTCAGACACCGAAACAAGTAAAGTCACTTTACTATTACAGCATAACCAAAGCTATTACCAAACATGCTACCATGAATAAACAAACCAATTTGAATCGACTATTGTCCTCTTGTCAAACTCAAAAAGAAATGCACTGGTAGCTAATGCTAGCTATTCTACAGAGGCTAACGTTAAAAGCTAACTCTTACCAGCCGAGCAACATCCTCAGCCTAAGAGAGAAGACGACGGGCTATTGTGATATAATGGGATACCTAACGTTAGCAGCGTGCGAGCTAACCGCGCTAGCATTGGTTGCCGTCAGCGGGGCCGTGGAAGCTGAAAGTGAAAGCACGTCTTTATCGTCTCTCTATATTTAATTAAGCATATATATATTTCCCTATGTGCCACACAAAATACTTTCGCTAGCTTTGGGAAATAGCCAGTTAACTTAGCTGCATTAGCACAGCGGTGTGAACATTAGCTAGCTAGCTAACTTGTCATCAGTGTAACGTTTCACTGTGTACATGCGGGTAAACATTAAATGGGGAAACCGCCAGGTAACATCAAATTAACTTAATTCGCTGGCTTCCCGGTCCTTTGCACGGGATTATGTGGACATCAGTTTAGCCAGGTAGACAAAGTCACGTATACAGCATGCAGAGTGGCTCGATAAGTCTGAGCATCATCACGTTAAAGGATACTCTTTGTTCCTGAAGGCCTCCTTGGTGTGCTCGATGATGTAGACCTCCTCTCCCGGGCCTGGTGGCTCGGCTAGCGGCTTAGTCAGTGGATACGGTTTCCGGCCTAAAAGCGGTGCCATTTCCAAATCCACAGATGGCACGGGGTAGAATGGTAGAATTAAATCTTCTAGTACAATAATATGCAATAATATGTCCTTAGCATGTATGCAAGTGTCCCGCAAATATCTTAGCACGTTACCGCCGGCAGGCCCAGCTCCAACGTGTAGCAGCTAGCTGACTAGCTAACGCAAACGGGCTCAAATGCTATCTCGTTGCAAAACAATAACAGTGCGCTTCTTCTTGCCGCCCGCCTCATCGCATCCTTCTTCTCTCATCTATTAGCGGTGCCATGCTGGTTTTACGCAGTGTCTCAGGTGTAAACCAGGTTGCCGGACTTGTCGCTCGGTATAGTTAGTAAACTTTTAGCTCCTCCGAGTGAACATGTAAGGATGAACCACACCGAACTGCTCAGTTCAGAAGGAGGTATGGCGCGTTGACGACTCCAAAGTCTTTCCAAACTAGGCCTGTTCTCGTTGGATCACTTGTATTCCCCGCGTGTTCGTACTGCCGGAGCTTATTGTTATCGGATAAGATAATTAGCAAGAGCTACAAAAAAAGTAACCTGGATCAATCAAGAGGTTAATTCCTTGTCGAAATGGCGGGAGTTTCTAGTCCACCGGCACACGTCCGTCCGCAATCGGAACTCCGTTTCCCCGGCAGCAAGCAGCGTCGGGAGCACGCCCCGCCCCCTCTCGACGTTCATTGGCTCCCTCAGCAAAGCGCCTTCGTCGAATTGCTCTGAACCGGTCTCTGATTGGCTGATGTGGCCTGTCCGTCACAGTAGAATATCCCCTTCAAATAAACCACGCCCGCATCGAATATAGATGAAAAACTCGAGGTCAGCTGACGACAATAAAGATTATATGATCCATATATCTCATTTATACTAAAATACATTTCAACACTCTGATTATGTATTTGATTAAAATTGTTGTGGAATTAATTCCCTCTTGAATTATTGACTTCATTTCTGAATCCATTGTCTGGTCTCCATTTTGAACATGTCTGATTAAACAATAGGCCCTGCCTTTATAATATAGATATAATAATGAGTGCATACCGATCACAGCATGGACCGCAGGATCAATTAATTGAAATGGAATTGGAAAGTAGCATTTATTATGGTTTACAATGTCGTCAGTTATAAACATGGGCAAATTATATTTTAAATATAAAAAAAAACATTTCCTTGCATACGATAAGCCAAAAGAAACTCTGTTCCAGAAAGTGCCTTGTATTTAATAGAAAAATGGCACATCTAAACATCAATCTGCATAAAGCTACACATTTAACACCTTTTCAAAATGGCCTGTAAACCTCAAAAATAAAGCAATAGGATACATGCAAACATAAAGCTCATCTGCATAACGAGTCAATTGGAAACAGTTGCAGGAAAACATTTACAGCATGTAAATTGAAATACACCGCCTGCAACAGCAGTGACTTGCCACACAAAGTTTGGACAATTCTCCACCATTCATTTCAAAAATCACTTATAACAGCATACTTTAAAGACCTTTAAAAATGAACAAAGATTGAGCTGTAAATACTTTTTTTCCCTCATTTGCTGAAATGTAACAGTTGCGTGAATATGTCAAGAAAACCCTTAGAATATATATATTTTTAAATTGAGCTAATCTGATTGAGGACAGGTACTGTGTGTATTTTGACGAAACTATTATAAATGAGCTATCTCAGAACAGCATTTTCTCCTGTGCAAATCTTCTTTAAAGGCGGTGCTCCTGATTCCTCCAATTCCTCCTGTCGAATAAAAAGGAACACGATGTTACTTAAATGTTCACATACATTTTACACCAAGCTACGGACCGCAGAGATTAAATGATTAATTAATCAAAGAACATTTTTTGGGTTATCCTTCAAAACCGTTTTCAGAAAGTGGACCTGTGTGTCTGGGGTGCTCTGTCGGACTGCTCCTGATGAAAGAAGATCCTCCTTGATGAGTGTGGGAGGCTCATCAGCCCCCTCCTGTCCTAAATGAACCGGCTCTGCATTCACAGGGAAGGGTGGAAATATAACCTCATTAACGCAGCGCTTAGCTCTAGGATGCCATTTTATACTCAAATACAGGATCTATTGTGTGAACCTTAAATTACAGGAATAATGTGTAAAAATTGAGTGTAAATATGCTCCAGAGAGCCATCCACATACCATCCACACTCTCCTGGCCCAGCATTGGTGGCTGAGAGTCCTCAGTCCGGAGGCTGGAGGTGTGTGGAGGGCTGACCTGCTGCGAGCTGGAGGTGCTGCTGCTGTTATCCATTTTAGGCTGGTAGACATCCGACAGAAAGCTCTGGTTGCTGTTTTCATCTGAGGAATAGAGGAGTTGCACTTAACATCTGGGTTTTTTATATTGTTATGTTATATTCTATTTGATGCGTTTGGTTGTGTGATATTTTGACATATACGTAAAGGCCATTATGCATGCCATGGCTCCAGTATTTTATTAAATACAGCCACAAAAGTCACCAGTGAAATCCAGTAAAGAGTTAGCATTTTCCAGGACCACATCTTTCATTCCTCGAGCATCTCCACCTGTGGATTTGGTGCGATATATCTGATAAGAAAGAGGGGATGTAAAATAAAAATAAAAAAATCAGACAACTGATGCCACAACATTCATTGAAGTAAATCCTTAAAATGATCGTGGTATTTTTACGTGGCAGAGGCCCCTACCTGCTTTGTTTCTGTTACTGGCACCCACTTGAATATGCGTAAGGATGTGTCCCCAACTGTCACCCATTTCTTCTCCCTGGGAATGAAATGAGTTCAGACATTATTGTTTTAAAATGAGCTCAATGTAGGTCCAACGCCACACCGTCCGCTTTAATAGCATTAGTCTGTAACGTGGGGCTACGTGCTCGTGTCCTTTTCTGCCCACAGCAGAGAGATGACAGCTACATCAAAATATCCTGCTATGCTCACTTTACAGCCATCGTTTACTTTAGGTGACGTGCGCGTGTAAAGCCCGCGAGGACGGATGTCCAAATGTGCTCGTGGACGTCCCTGTTGTGTGACTACGGGACGGCCGCTACATTACGGCGGCATGTGAGGCTGTGGCCATATTGACAGCTCTTGGCAGAAAAAAACTCAGTTAGCTCCGCCTCTCCTGTCAAGCCGGGGCATTGATTGGTCGGCAGCCCCGTCAATCATCTAACTTTTCCGACTGAAGTTTGTTGAGCGACGCAGCAGATATCAGGCTACAGTCACTAATACATTCCCCTCCATATTGTCCCCCGGACAGCCTACGTACCATTTGCGCACCTTCTCGATGGCCGCCAGGACCTTTTTAATGTCATCTTTAGCCCGACTTCGGGTCTCAGCGCGGCCTGTTCGTCCCGACATCTTGATGCTGTTATGATTCATCTACAGATGCATCTGAAAACTTCAAGACCAAGCCCCAGTCCTCCGTTACAGTGGTAGTCTCGCGAGATTTCATCGTCTCATTTTTTTTTAGTTTCTCTTTTTTTTGGGCTTGATCCTCCTCAGTATGCTGCTCATACTGTATTTACTGTAATCATTGGGTGCGCACATTTTGTGTTATTATTTTTTTTTTCTATATGTATTCATCTGGGTTGGAAGTTGCTATTCACAGTGCATGTATTCATATACTTAAGTACAATTTTGAAGTACTTCTACTTTACCTGAGTATTTCTATTTTATGCAACTGTATACTTATACGCCAATACAATTCAGCAATATTGGACCATAAATCTAATAATATGATAATGAGTATACTTTAGGTACATTTAGGTACTTTTGTACTTTTACTTAAGTGGGATTTTAAAGGCAGGGCATTTATTTATTATGGAGTATTTTTAAACTGTGCTTCTGGTACATACCTTTTATTTAACTGTTTAAATAACGTCCAGGTGGTCCCTTTGCTATTATATCTTTTTTTTGTGCTTTGTTTTTTTTTGTATTTTTGTGAATGTGAAAAACTGGATTTTCCTTTACTAATGTGTTTATGTCGACAAAAGCTTGGTTAAATGTACACTATAGTTTTGACTCCTGGTTCCCATCTTTGACCAACAGAGGGTAGCCTTGAGTTGTGCAGCGCAACCTGATAGCAAAGGTTGAGCCTGTTGCAGTAATTGTAATTAGGAATGATCACTGACAGGAAACCATGCGCTGCTTGCCTATATCATCCAGAGAATGCCTTTGTAAAACATATTGTGACTGAAAGGGAAAGGGGAACAAAGACATAGTATGATAAGCTCTTCTCCCACTAATAGCAATCAATACTTGATAACATGTATCACTCCTCAGACAGTGCTGATAGTGGCACACTTCCCCAGCAACGTTCAGTGCCAGTTTGTTGTTAATTGGACAAGTAATGCTAGAACTAATCAGGACACCATTACAGAAATTCTTAATTTCATGCAGAGCGTATAGCATGAAGCACTGTATTTTCAATGACAAGGAATTTGGGGCTTTTATGGCAAAATGATGTTTGCGCATGAGACATTAAAATGCATTCAACTTTCTAATAATTTGGCTTGTGACTGTGTGTCATTATTCACGATGACACACAGCTCCTCATGAAATTATATTGAATTAAATAGATTCAAACATTTTCCAGCAAAAGTAATAAACATCAACAGTCTGAAAGTATTTTTACTGACTGAATATTATTGTGCCTGAAGTCGCCTGAATCCCCCAACCCAGACATATTTTTGTAAACACTTATGTCATATATGTAAGATAAGACTGCAGGAGTAGTTTTGTTTTACATATAGTTGGAAATTCAAAATCACAACGCATTATTGATGGAGTGGGCGGAGCCTGCTGCAGCTCCAGCCAGTGGCTGACAACATTGGGAGGAGTCAGAGACAGTTGCCAGAGAAAATATCCAAATAACAGCGACACTCATCAGCATGCAGCTAAACGGTGTCCTCACACCTGAAGCAGACGTACGTTTGTACGTGTGTGTGTGTGTGTGTGTGTGTGTGTGTGTGAGAACACTGTGCGTGAAGGCTTCCCATGGACGTCGTGTGTTTTGTGCAGGTTTCTGAAGAACTGAGTGTTACAAAGACAGATATTAAGTTCTGTAAAGTTCCCGCAATTTGTTGCACATATCATTTCTGTTTTTTGTGGATTGTAAAATAAACTTCCTACATTCTTTTAGATGAAATTCATCATGCACCATATTAGTCTTTCAACAATAATAATGTGAAATATAAATAATTGAAAATGCCACTTGTCCTTTCCGGTTGCAGTTCATCGCGCATACGAGTTAATTATGGCAATACAATCAGAAATATGACTCATATTATTTTACATGTAAGCATTAGACCTATTTTTACGCCCGACAGATTTCATTTACAGACAAAAAAAAACGTTGCAGTCAGACTGTATGTTTGCAGCACGTTAACGAACAGGGACTTTATTTTGAAAAGCGGAAGTGTCCTCCTCCTCTAAGCCTGGCTCACTTGACTCTGGTGCCGTTCAGACTGCTCCTCCTGTCATTGACTGGGGTGGTGGACAGAGAGGCCAAATGACCCAACGGGGGCGACGAGTCCAGCGCAGCATGGACTGGTGCGCGCCATAGTTAGTGCAGCGTTTTTTTTGTTTTTTATTACAGTCCGGCCTGTTTATCGGCTGAAAGTTGTGTTTTGTTTCGCTGCTGCTGTGGGAAAAACACGACAATGGATCGCGTGAAGAGCTCCATGCAGCAAGTACCCAACGCTATTCCCAAAGTGATCCGACGGACTACCGGAGGGGCCAACAGCCTGGAGCTGGAGAAGGACAACTTTGAGAGAGGGCAGGTACGGTGCAGAAGAGGAGGAGGAGGAGGAGGAGGTCACATAATGATTAATAAAAAGATAGCGTTGTTTTCCTGAAAGCGTGGGAGGAAGATCCTGGCTGGATGATAATTATCATGCCAGGATATTTGCTGTCAGCTCCTAAATTTAACTGTGCACTGTGAGATCTCTTTTTTTCTAACGATAGGAGCTCAGGATCCATAAAAAAAAAAAAAAAAAGACAATCACATTTTGACATATTGGAGGAAACCCTTCCATTTTTGATTCTTCACTGTTCCTGCTCAGATTATGGGCTGTTCCTTGTGCTGCTCTCCCTGATGTCTGTCTGTGATCAGCAGAGATACAAATGAGTCCACTGTACAACAAAAGAGCTGCTGAAATGTAGGTCAAAGGCCCTTTGAATTCAGATAACTGTGCTGTTTAGCCTATCTGCAGAATAAACCAGACAAGAGGGAGGCAAGTTGGAGCTGTCAAGTAAGACAGGCTGTCAGCGCCTTCTTTAGGCCTCCAGGCAGGATCAGAGATGATGGTGATGATGGAATGATGAGATCTAAATGGAATACATGCACTGATCTTTCTTTGTTATGTTAAGTTTTCTGGTATGTCCTCTGCTGAATAATGAATACCGTGTAGCTCGTGACTTTGTATGAAGTGCTCTCCCAGTGAGCATATGTATGTTATACTGTGGAGCCTGCTGCTTCCTGCCTGGTGGTCTCCCCTCCCCTCTCCCTTCCCCAGACCAGGCACATGGGGAGGGAAAAGGGGGCAGAAAGTAGGTCAGATCAAGGCAGCACAAACTGCCGTGGTAGTGCTTGCAACGTGCTTCTCTCCCGTGTACAGCGGCAGCTAAATTGGACAGTCCGTGTTTGTCAATTCTGCGTCCGGATGGTTTTGCATACAGTTTTGTCCTCCCTTCCCCTCGGTCTCTTACGCCTCTCCCATCTGGGACATTAGCAGCATGGATTAGAGACTGGGAGGGGCGCATGCATGGCTTTATGTGTCCCGAGCCAAGCGTGGTCACTAGGTCACTGTCATGCTCCTGAGATCACACCCTTTGGGAGTGTGTCGAGGCAGAATGGTCTCCAGGATCACAACACAAGTCATGCACATAGTTTCTTCGGAGTTCTGATCAATGGAAGTAAAAAGAATGGAGTAGGAAGTTAGCTCTCAATTATTTGAGATCCTTTAAATGAAGCACAGAGCTTTGTTTAGCTCACTGCTACCATTATAAAGTTATTCATCAGTGGTCCAACAAAACACATTCAACCAGTTTGTTGTTGATACCAATGGTGCCAATTCTGTAATGCTGTGATATATTGAGTCACTGGTCATGATTTTCTTTTTCTTTTTTACCTCGTAGTAGTCTTGATGTTTTGTTTCCCTATACTTTCCTGTGTGGTTGATTTTTGACTGGGGGATCCACAGCCGTGGCAGGCGGTGCAGGAATCAATGAATCTGCTGTCTACTTTACAGGGGATCAGCGAGAGATAATCTCATCTGATCTGTTGTGCTCTAAAGCTGCCTAAATCTGCTGGGTGGCTGGCTTTCACCTCCTGTCTGTCTGCATATCGGTCTGTCGTCTCCTGCAGTCTCGTTTTAGCCATAAAGTACAGTGAAAGCTGAATGTTTGTATTGATAAGCCCGAATGAGGAAGTTCTTCCATATTTTTGTGACTGAAACAAGAAACGTTTTTGAGATAATTGTGTTAACCACAGAGCAGAATAACTTTCATGATCAGTTGCTTTGCATGACATTTGTTTGGCAGTATGACAGTACTAAGGGTGAACAGTAGATGAGACAGTATGTCCTTGAACATGCAACCTGATTTCAATATTTTACAGTTACATGAATGTGAATATGAGCAGTGTGCACTGCAGACAGCAAAGCCAAAGTATAGAAACACTGATTCTGAGAAGTGCTCGCCTGTCTCTCTGTTGGGTAAACAGCCAGGGTGTGTTCAAAATCCTCTCTGTCATAGTGTCCACACAGGGTTATAAAAAGATCGAAACAGGGCCGCCGGATAGCACACAGCGCTTGTTTTTAATGACATGTTTTGCCTCATAATAGCAGCTGACTCTTTAATTCAGAGTTTAGGGGAGATTCAATCTTTGGTTTGTCTCGACGTAATTGGATGTTTCGGTGTTCTATTGTGTTCTCAATAGCCGTAAGACAACCAACAAGTAAATAACAAGTCAGTTCTAAACACTTAAACGGTATAAGCTTTATTTAAAGGCTTCAAAATGTCAGTGATGCCAACTCTCCTAAATTGTAAAACGGTCTCCAAGCTGTTGGTGGTCAGGAGAGGTCTTTCATTTGAAGGCTGGGGTAGGTAGTAATCTATGGACTCATATGAACCATAATTAGTGCTTTTGGGAAACTTCTGGGGCACCAGTTCCTCAGCTGGGACAGCGAGAGCCCTGGAGTGACACCACATCGTATGTTACATAATTAAGGCCTTAAAATTAGACCGGCTGCCAGCCTCCTCCTTCTCCTTCACTGGTCCACACGGAGTTTTCTTCTTTTTGTGTCTGTGTTTGACTACATGCGTGGTTGGCAGTTGGTGTGGTTGTACAACAGTGTTTCTATCTCATTGAACGCTCAGCTCTTACTCCTCTGTCTTTTGTCTTCCTCTTTGCCTTGTTGTTCTCGCCCTCCATCGCTCATTGTCTTGAGTTCTTTTACATCCTGCAATTCAGAATGCGGGGAAGTTATGGAGGGATATCCGCACACATGTAGTACACAGACAAGCATGCGAGCATGAGAGCGAGACCATTAAAAGCACCGAGGCGGCAGAAACAGCAGGCGGTGGTTTGTGGCCTCATTGCACTGACTGGCTGTAGAATAATAGAGCTGGACATGAGTGACAGGTCAGTAAGTGGAACAAAGTGCACCGATGAGTTCCTGGCGGCATTAACAATGGCTTTGATTTACAGATTGTTTTGGAGTTCTCGTCTGTGTTTTACAGCATGGTAAAGCGGTAAAGGGAGAGAGAGACGGGGATGGAGTGATGCTTTTTGTTTCACATGCAGCAAAGGTCAAAAGTCAGTCTGAAACCTACATCGTCGGTGTAAGCGCGTGGTATGCAAATGATCCTGCTTCAACACGAGCGTCCTCATTTTAAATACTCATCAAATACACATATATGTTCTGATGGCAAAACACGAATCACATATAAAGTAATCGAACTGATGCTCAATTACAACAGACACATTTTTAATTAATGTCAAAATAAAACTCTAGCTAAAGTTTTTGATTACTTGCTTAGAAACATTAATTTGGACAAAAGGGGTTTCCAGAATGATTAACATGATATGATCATGATAATTCCACTAAAAGTAGATAAACAATAAAATGTAATTATTGCCCAGCCCTTAAACTGGCATGCCATGCCAACTCACACTGTTGTTGCAACAGGTCAAAGGGAAAGCTTATTCACGGCTAAAATAAGCACAAAGGACGTGAGCAGAAGATTACCCTTCATTGTCTGAAGATATCTGTGTCCAAATATCATCCGCAAACTTGCTTTAATGCTGCAGACTGATTTAAGAATCCTATAGCAAATACATAAATAAAACATCTGTTCACGCTTTGAACAAAATGCTGGATCAGCCTTGTATTGGGGTTTTGCGCATCATAAACTGAAGGGAAGAGAGACATCTGCGTTGGAGGACTTTAACCTCTGTGCTCAGGCTTTAGCACGTTTGCTCAACACGGACCGTGTTTTAGTTCAAAGTACATCAATGTGAATCACTTTTATTACTGCAACTTTTGAAATTCTCCCTCGAGGTTAGAAAAAGTTAGGATATCATGGGTGTCAGCTGCAAATCACGTATTCTGCACCTCTGTAATTTCAGTTAGGAATCTGCATATTTTTGACATTAGGATTCATATCATATATGTGTTAAGTTTTAAGAGACTTTAAGTATAACTAAAAGTCTCTGTTGCTCTTCAGTAAAGCATTTGCAAACCATCACAGCTTCATCCACACGAGTCGGATAAAACCATATTTTTTGCTGCTTCACCTTTTTAAATCTGAAACATTTGAATGGAAAGGTGGTGATGAGGAGATGATGACACATGATTTTAATGTGAACTTTTATAACTAGGAAGGGGAAGGGGTTTTTGGGTGGCTGGGTGAGAAGCCAGGCAGAGACAGAGTGGGACTGCTGTATGTGAGAAATGCTCTGTGAGGCTGCCCTCACAACGAAGGGCCCACGCCGTACCAGGAAGTGGAGCGACTTGCTGGAAAAGAGCCGGCATTGTCTGGAGTCAGACCGTTTATGTTGAGCAGGCTGGAGGTATAATGGTCAGCCCCGATGGTATAATGAGTAGCATATTGATTATGGTGGCTGGCCCGGTCTCGGCCGATCAGCTGACGTGCTGTGATTGTGTAGCGAATCTTTTTTTAAACTGTGGCCTGGATTTAAAAATGGAACTTGTGGGCATATTGTTTCTGGTGAGATCTACATCACAAGAGTGACATTATTGGATATTTCATAACACTTAAAACTCCTGAAATGTTAACACATGATGATGTATCAAATTGCTATTGTAACAATTCTCATAAATACAGTATATTATACATCAGTATAGTTCTAATTTATTGTAACATGCACTCTGGCCACTTTATTAGGTACACATAATCTAAAACAGTCCAGTACAGCAGTTCAACGGTAAACAAGTGTGGTTAGTGAATTTATTTATTACAATTATGAATATGATACAATTTCTGTTATTTTATTTTAAACTTGAATTAAACAGTTTTTAAAAATAACAACAATGGTTTGAAGTGTCATAAGTCGTGCTAGTGTGACAATGAACCAGCGTGCACAATACCAGGACCAGCAAGATGGCATTCAGATATTAATTATTTTTTTATTCCCACCTGTGATTTTCCTACATGTCAGAATGTCTTCTGTGACAGACGCCTATCGTAAAAACATGTACTTACTAGACGCACCAGGCTCACAACAAACACCAGCTCAACTCTGCATTGAAGATATCGGTTGACAGTCTCAGAGAAACCAGATGGGGGCGTCAGCTGCCTACAATAGCTCTCATGGTGGAAGTTGAGCTGCCCCCCCTTTTCACCTATGAAACTTATTTCAAGACTTCATGTGTTTTCCATAATATCATTGCACACACACATGAGAACAAGACCCGAATATAATTCACATCTAAGACGGGGCCAATGGCTTTTAAAAAAAACAAAAATAGAATGTGTGCTTAATAAAACACTGTGTTTTTTTGGTGGTATTTTATTAAATTCTTATGTTTTTAGTGGTTTTACAACAATAGCTACTTGTGGGTCTTGTATTGTGGTTGTGGCACACTGAGCAGGAGAGGAGGGAGAGGGGTTTCTTACAAATAGCCCTTTAATGAATGACTATTGACATCATCTCCCCCCCCCCCCCCCCCCCCCCCCCCCAAGGAACATCCTGAGAAGATTTTTACTTAATTTATTTATTTTTTGCAAAACTAGTTTGTGTCTTTTTCTTCTTCTGCTGCTGCAGGTCAGGTCAGATAAAATAATGAGTGATTAAAAACCACTCTCCTAAATGCAGCTGTTTCCACATTTCCTGGAGATCACCTCCCCTCCTCACAGGACCCCCGTCGGTCCCCGGACCCCAGATTGGGCACCACTGGTTTTAAGCCATCCCTCTCTGCAGGCTCCATGCTACTATTGTCTAACAGGAGAGCGGGCTATTTGCAAAATAAAGGTGGCCCACCATCCGGACTTAGCCGCTATACGTGGGCTGATGCATACGAGCAGGGTTAGGGTGTGAACGCGAAGCTTTCAATGAGCGGGTTGAATCAGCGGTAGTTCTCTCGTGTTTCCCCCCCCCCCCCCCCCCCCCCCCCACGGACAGCGTCGGCTTCTCGGCGGTCGGATGCTGGAAGTTCTCGCCGATAAGGGAGCACGTCGGGCTCGTGGAGGAAAAAAGGGAGACGGGACGCTTGAGGAAGTAAGGAAGGATTGGGGAGCATTTTAATACCAAATCGGGACACATGTTGAGCTAACTGCTCCACCTCCCCCCCCCTCCCTTCTCCTCCCAAATGCATCTGTTGCCTCAATCGCTTCCCCGTTACTAGTTACTCCGCGTTAGGATACGGCGGGTCTCCTCTCCGGCTCCAGGGATCCGCACTCACCGTGCTGAGAGGCGACCATGGATCTCAGTAAAATCGTAAGTGCTGAAGAATTGATTTGTTTTCTTTTCTTTTCTTAAAGTAAAGGACAACAGCCACACGTATAACCGAGACTTGGCACGTTTTTTTTTTTTGGAGGTGGAGGTCCGAGAAGTCCTGTTGCCTCACACATGGGCTGTTTGCGCGATTACATGCAAGTTATGCTGTACGCAAGCCGGGGCTTGTTGTTGTTGTAGTAGTAGTAGTTGTAGTGTGCCAGTTATTGCAGCTTAATGTGGTCGTGGGAAGTTTGGATGTTGTTGTGGGGAAGAAGGCATGACGGTCTGAGCAGCAATCTGGGAAACAGGCTCCTTGAAGGAGGTCCACAGGGTCCCAGCTAAATGGAAGAGCAGTTTAAACCCACTCACATTTTAAGGGGAAATAATCAGAAGACACTCAGATCACGTTTCTCTGTACTTGCACAAAGAGTGTTAAACAAGGCTGATAAAAGAACAGCAAACCGATCCTGTCTTATGTTGTGGACAGGGGGGCATTAATAACACTGGAGCAGCTTTAACTGAGTCTATTTTAGGGTCCAAGACATGAACATGTCTGAGATGTTGCTCCTCTGTTGCCCAGAGCGTTCCGCTTCTTCACACGGCTCAGTCTCCAGCTGCAGGTTAGTGGAGAAAAAAGCTCTGCAAAGCACGGCTTAAATGTGCCATGAATGTCAATTACGGGTTGTATTGATGTCTGTTGGAAACAAACCTTAAAGACAGAGTGTGTCTTTGTGTAACTATCGGCGCGTTATACACAAATCAAAGGGATAAGGTATGAATTCAAAGTCGAGCAAGATGTTGTGTTTATCGCTAACAGGACAGTAAAAACAATATTTAACGGTGTGTGTGTGTGTGTGTGTCTGTGTGTGTGAAAGCTAAACAAACTCAAATCGTGTGTATTTTTTATTTTTTTGCTGTGAATGATGTGATGGAGGCTAACAGGCAGGCTAAAGTGTCCCGAGTGTACTGGAGCAGGTGCACATAAGCCCAAGCAACAAGACCGGCCTTTCACTGCCAACATGGATGGATGGGTGTACTTTTAGCCCTTGTATAGTAGGTGTGGGGGAGGGTGGGCGATGAAAGCACACCCAGACTCCTCTTTCCAATGATCCTCGGCTAAGGGAGACTCTGAGGAGTTTGTATTGAAGGGAATGTGCTGAGAAACGATAAAAAAGAAATGGTAAACATTCATAGTAGAACATGTCTGAAGAGCTACAGAATCCAGTGAGTTCCTTTTGATAACTGGAACGGGAACGATCACTCCGATCATTGGAATGCTGCCCACATGAAGTCAGCCGGGGCACACAGCGCAGACATGGCGTAGGTGTAGTGGTGGGAAATCTCTTCCTCTGGATCTCCATTCAGCTTCACTTTACAGGTTATTTGAGACAAAACCTCTTGATGTTATTGGGAAACTGTTCAGTGTCGCGCAGGAACTCCTCAGGGCTGTTCTGCTTGGTTGCTGCTGTCATTTTTTTGGGGCCGTAGTGAGACACGCATGTGAGCCAAGTGCTTGCTGGGTTAGAGAGTTTTGAGGAACTTGATTGCATGAAACGTTTTTGTGTTTTGTTGAGATGTTGAAATTTCTAAAGAATGTTCAGTGTCATAGCAGTGACTGCTGATGCTGATACTTCAAATTGTATCTAATGGGGCCCACTGGAGGTATACGTCTAAAAAAAAATAACGGTTCTGATTTCTTAGTGTCATCATCTCTGAAACATCAGAAAAGAGAGAAGCAACAAAAGTCCCCCGCCAATATTGAACAAGGGACGATGTGATTGGGCTACAGGTTCTGCACCTTTAAATGCTTTTTTTTATAAATATCAAATGGCAAATCTGTCAATCAACAGAAGAGTTTTTAAAGCATGCAGAAAATTAAATATGAGCTTAAGTCATTAATAATTGGTTCATAACTAGAGCTGAAATGATCAGTCAAGTGACAGAAAATTAATTAGCGATACTTTTGATGGTTGATTGATCATTCTAATTATGATTAAGCAAAAATCAAATGTGAATGACATTTTATTGACCATTTATCAATCAAGAACATAATAGATGTATCCACTGACGCCTCAAATAGCTGTAAGTTGCAGCTCAACATGCAACAAGTGAACAGAACATTCTGATTCAGGCTACAATAAAGAAAAACACACTGATTCCTTTGTAATGAACAAACATATGATCCACTGTTTCAGACGTCATTGTGATTATTTTGATACTGATCAATTTTGCCTTAACTGCAACTGTTTGCGTACCTATTTTAGCCTCACACATAACTTCAGTAAAGTCTCTTTACGACGCACATCAAAAGGTTTCTTGAACAAATGTAACAAATCGAGCTGACACTTGCTAGCCGAACACACTGCGGTGCTTAAAAACAGCCTGCTGCAGGACGGTTTAATTGGTGGCAGATCACAACACAAGCCGTCATCATCGAGTCCTAACCCCCACGTGTATACGGACAAACTCTGTGATGTTCACGCGTGTTCGGTGTAACGAGCAAGTGGGCTGAGGAGCCTTGCCGAGCTGCACAGATGTTCCCTTTATAACGTGTCGTCATGACATCACCGGTCCTTCAGGAAGTTGAGCTTTAGGGCTGAAGGCTCCTTCACACGAGGCCGCAGAAAGCCATCCTGTTAGGGGACGCTCATAAACCTGCCATGGGGGTGTTGGCCTGCGAGTTTAATTATGCTGGAGCCCGGCCTTCAGCGTGTGTGTGTGTGTGTCTGTGTCTTTAACCAGCTGCTGCCCTCCACCTCTGCCCTCGATAACAGAAGCCCGGTGCTCTGAGGTCACACATTGCAAATATCCTGAAGCTCTATGTTTTCATGCTTTTTAATGGGCTCTTTAGAGACGCCGTCATCCCACCGGGCTTATCTGCATCACCAAACGCCCTGTTATTAATGGCATGGAAGATGCTCTGTGGAAAACAAACTCTTAAGAGTCATTCCATGATTGTGATAAGAACGATAGATGCTGTGGCAACAAAGATGGGCAGTTTCACCATCACTGGCTGGTACAGCGTGACCTCTGCGAGTTGGTAATTTTCCCTCCTCACAGCTGGGTCTTTCCCTGCGTGCATTCATGTACACGGGGAAAAAGAGCCGCTCCAAAACAGACCAGCTTTTCCACTTTCCTCAGTGCCAGCCAGGCTCCTTTTCAAGAGGTGTGGAGTGACTGTTGTATGAGAGCGGATGTTCTTGTCAGATGCAACACATAAAATGGTTCTTAAACAAGCAACACAGAAGGCTCTGTTCAGAGGAGTGACCTTTGGAATCGGGTGGAGTTACTTTTGGAAAAATGTTTGGGCCCAAAACTCTTTTTCTTTCATGTACTATCTGATTATTATTTTTAAGCGTTTGTCTGAAGTGCCCTTTCATGGTGTGGGAGGATGTGTGCTTGTGTGAAACACTGTGGTGAGGCTAGCTTTCTGTTCCAAGCGCTTATTGTTGGTCGTGCATGTTGAACGGTGAGGAGAGTTGTGTTATGAAATGGGCACTGATTCTTTTTTGTTTGTCCTTCAGCCCGATACCATCCGAGTACACAAGTAACACCGACATTAAAGGCCAAATTGGTCATTTGTGAACAAGTAAATTGCAGGTATGTTCACACACAGGAGTTTGTGGCGTAAACAAACCATGTACTGAATCACGAAACATGTGTTTTCATATTAACAATTGGATATGATTAATATGTGTATGTGAGAGGAGTCGCTCTTATGATGAACCCACAGTGCATTATCACCCGACTCTGCAGCCATCTATCAAGCATTTTAGCACCTTTCAGCTTGTTGTTTTGGTTTTCTGGTTTCACTCTCACCAGTGTTCGGAGCAGCCGTTGTCAATAAAATAGCTCTGATAAACCCAGAGCACACTCTGCGTGTTCAGCACCAAACCATAGATATACACAGTTAGAAACTAGCTGGTGAACATAGTGGAGCATTTAGCAGCTGAAGAGACAGATATTTCCTTCAGGAGATGGTGGAGACCAAAAACAGAGTTAAAAGGAAAGTTAATATGCGACTTGCATTCGTCAAGTGACTAGAACCGCGACTCCAAATGAATGCTTATGTTGCGCCATATCTGCTGCATATGTAAATATCCAACTGTATGGATGTTATGAGTTGTTGAGTCTATAAATTAGGGAGTGATAAGTGGCCCAAATTCTGTGTTTTGGTTTTAGTGTTTCGATAACCCTTTGGTTTACGTTTGCGTTGGAGCATGTACTTTTTAATATGCACAGCTTCAATGTAAAGACGCACACAAGAGTGACGTAAAGAGCCTATTCAGCACAGCTTGAATAGAAAATCCACAGTTTGTAACAACTAACAACAAGAAACAACAACAGTCACATTTATAGACAGTTTGTGACCGAGCCAAAAGGTTAGTTGAGGAGATCTGACTGCTCATGTTTGTCGCCCCCCTGTTTCAGTGACGTCGCCTCGTTCGCCCAGATCTCAGCAATTAACTTTGGCAAGTACTATTTTATTCATGACTGGTAGCCACAGCTCCGAATATAAAGTTGACCTAAGTTGCTATGAGCCGGTGGTTTTCCTTGAAAGACACCTGGTAGTCTGGCAGGAAACGTGAGAGGGTAGAAGGAATGAAGTGTTCGGCCTGACTGGCTGTCTCAGGCGCTGTCTGGGTTGACTGAGCAAGGTTTCTAGCTGAAGGTGGGCGGAGCTGGGCATTTTTCAGCAGGCAGGAAATGGGCAGTGTAGGGTGTGCCAAGACAGGAAGCCTGACTGAGCGCCTGTACCCCTCCACCACCCCCACCACGACCTCCAGCGCCTCAGCCGCAATGACCGGGCCTCCACCGCCGTACCTCAGCCTTACAGTGCTGCTGGGTTCACAGACAGCCGTGCATGTTTTCCTCTTTTCATTCCTCCGTCCATCCCCTCCCTATATACCCGTCCCCCTGTACAGTACAGTCGCCGGACAAGTCTCAGCAGCCGCAGTGTTCCCACCTGCCGCCATGATGTGGTGTCTAAATTTACACTAAAAGCAGAAGAAAAAGAGTGTGAAAAGCTCCCTGCTGCATGGAAAAGTGGAATTGGAATTATTTATTAACAGATGGAGACAGAAAGTCTGTTACTACTGTGAAGAACACTTGTGAGTAATTGCACATCCTTGTCCCCGGTTGGTTTTTGGAGAGTTTTCAAAGATAATAAGTCATTTTGATAAGGAAGCAAAATATTGAGGATGGAAGACTGAACACTTCCGTCCAATCTAAGTATTTACTTTTAAATTGCAGTCTCTAGGTCTTCATTAGGGCAAGTGCTTGACAAAAGAGAATGTCGGGGCTTGTAAGAGCAGTAAATAAACTTCCTGCAGGTTTTAATTTAGAGGGAGGTAGGTTTACTGATTTGTTTTTAGGGTTGTAGGAACTGCACTTTATGTCCCTTTATCCTCCAAGTTTGGGCAATTTCGGTGCTTTTTCTCTTGCAAGCACACTTGGGAAATACAGCTCACATGACTAGTTCCCAAGATCTAAATAAAGGCTGTAACTAACTAACTTTGTTTTGCTTTCTCTTTTTGGGCAGGGTGGGTGAAAAGCTAAGATAGAAATTGGCAAAAACAAAATGTCCGTCCCTATTTTTTCAGTGCCCAAGGTGATACCTTCAGATAACTTGTTTATTTCAAACATATTGAATTTACAATTATTTTAATCAAAGCAAAGCAGCAACCAGTGCTGGAACCAGTGAACATTTTGGATTTTTGCTTGAAAAATGACTGAAATGATTAAACCATTAGCATTATTATTAAAGTTGGCCTTTAATTCTTTTGTCACTGGTTTAATGGACAAATCATTTCAGCTCTAGTTCAAATACATTTGAAGCCCCACAGATACAGAAAATTACAAAAACTGAACATAGATAAAAGCAAGGAAACGTTGCAGAAACATGAATGTAGAAGGTCCCGTACCTAACCCGTGACTTTATGAATAAATGCTTGCATTGGACCTCAGCGTGCAAAAACTTTCTTTCTCTATAAGAAGATAGAAGCAAAAGGCAATCAGAAAAGATGATCTGATAAATATGTGAAGCTGTGTGCTCCTCCCTCTACACCCAAAGGACTGGGGTCATATAATCACAGTACTGTAAGTCAGATTAATCACTCCACTCTCACACTAAATCATCCGGGTCACACAAGGACACCACAAGCATCCCCTCGACCATGAGAATTTATATCCACAAACAACAAGTGTTTCCGAATTTACTCTGCCCCCTTTCATTTGGCCCCGGTGAGGTTTTCCGGTTGTGTTTTTCTCATGATGGAACGCTACTCGCTGCGGCTTCATCTCATCAATAACTCTGACATGAAATGTGCCACAAAACGGGGACGAAAATAACCAAGAACGCTGTCGTTTTCCCAGCCACCACCGCGGGGGGGACCACGACGCGATGACATATCTCCGGGACTAACGTGGAAAATTGAAAATTGCCACACGGCGTGCATCAATCGCGTGCTCTGGCGAATCGGTCGGAGGAGTCTGCTCGGGGAATTGAGTCGATGAGCTGAGGGCAGTTTCATTTAGCAGGCAGAAGATGCTTCCTCCCTCTGGGCTCTGTGCACTGACCATGCAGTGGACACAGCCAGGCGACGATCAGCATATCAATGCCCTGCTTTCTACACAAGGGCCGATTGGGGCTTGCCAGGCTTTTAACTTAACATGCTTTTCAACATCAATAACACTTTGTTCAAAGAGGAAAGCTGCAGAGAGAAAAAAAGATGTTTCTGTAGATGCAAAAAGGAGTTTTTTTTTTAGTTTGGCTGGTGAGTAATTGATTTAATCTTTGTTATAACTGGTGGATGTAGTGTTGAAAATAAGGGAAGGATGAAAGGAGGGCCCGAGCATGAAAGATCAGGAGGAAAAAAAGTTGAGGTTTCTGACCACATTAACCAATTTAAGATGGCCTCCCCCGGGGCTGATCTTTGCTCCTCGTCCTCGTAATCACCTGCTTCTCACCTCTGATTTAGTTTCTCATCGTTTCGCTCTGTCAGCTGGTCAGCGTGGCCGCTCAACGAGGAGCTAATAGGTCATTGATGCGTCGATGCCAGCAGCCAATGCCAGGAGTCCAAGGCAGCTGGCTCTCTCATTCAAACCAAACACAAAGTACAAAGTCTCACTGTGGGCTAATTGGGTCATCCCCATGTGGGAACCAGTTGCGCCGCGAGTTTCTCCATCATCCCTTGAGTATTTGGGTGAAAGTGAGAGAAAAGACAAAATTTACATTAAACCAACAGCTGATATCAAACATGAAACGTTTTCCGTTAAAGCCTGGTGTCGTTTTTAATGCGTGACCGTTGTACTGATGACAACAGTGACAGGAAATGACACAAAAGTCCCTCTATGGTAATGCAAAGCAGATGTGGTCAGAGTGTAAGCAAAACGTTTAGGCTGCGCTATACACTGGATTAGATTAGAAACGGAGCTAGTATGTCGCAATACTTGCGCCACCACTATCTCCATGTTTTATTAAAAGTGAGAATGAAACTTGACAATAACAGGAACCAGTGTTTTATGCTTGGTAAGGTCAGCATAACCAAATGAGCCAACAGAGTGCTAAATGTTGTGATTGTGATAGTTCATTCTTGACCTCGAACATACTAGTATCACTTCACTCGCTGTCCACCGTACTAGTATTTTCTGTAGCTTTCAACCACATGTTATGGTCCAAGTTCCATACTTAGGTCCCATAATTGGGTTGAAAGCTCCAGAGAAAATCTGTGGATTTTATCAAAGTTAAATCTTTAATTCAGTTCAAGTTGAATTCAATGAATAAATACTTCATGTTTGAGGCATTTTTGAGGTTTGCAAACACAAAACTAATCCATTCACACTGAGAAATATGATAGTAAACAATGTCCATCACCACAAAGACGCATTATATCAAAAACTGCAAAGTGCATTTATCGATCTATACATAAAGGAAGCAGACTCAGAGTCTCTTACAACGACTATTCACAAGTCCAAAGGCTTCTGTACTGTTACACACGGGCAACCTGAAATGCAGCTCCGACAGCATGAGTTTAAAGTGGTCATAAAGGACACGTGCGGTGTGATTGATAATGTTATATGCCTTTTTATGTTCAGAATTAAGCTGTGCAAGAGATCTCTGTGTTTTGCCAATAATTTCAGAACCGCAATTAACATCCTCTCGTAATTGCTTCTTGTCTGCGTAAATAATGCTGAAAGTGCAGCACTGTTGTTTCATGTTGTTACCAGCTATGAAGATGAGATGAGAAATAAGTGTGAGTTTGCAATTTCGGTTGGCGAACTCTAGTTTGTTTATTCGTAAACGGGAAGTGTAACGTCTCACACAAGCAGATGCTCAAATTTAACTCTGTGACCTTTCGCCTGTGGTCTCGATCAGAGGAAACAGACCGTAGCTTTGACCGCACTCTTATTTCTGCTCTAGTATGCACAGCCTGGACAGGACGGTGTAAGCCCTGCTGTGTTTGACCTTTACGGTGCCCACACACACACACACGCACTCACACAGCCAGAGTCTTAGCTCAGGTTATGTGCTGATGCAATAAAACAGGTGTTGCACTTGTAGCTCCGGTGATCACGTTTAATCAACATTGTGCATGTTTAATGATGGGAGTGGAAGCGTGGTCAGTTGTCGTGTTTACGACACACACGCTGCGGTATCTCCTCGTCATCGGCAGGATTACGAGCCGAGCGCAGACGGGTGGATGATGTTGAAACAAGCAGCCAGCAGCTCCACATTCCTCCTCCTGACCTCACTTTGCTTTAGTGAACCACTCCTGTGACTTGATAGTAAATTAGATTTCTGGGGACACAAGACTCGTGTTTGCCGACTTGCTGGTGCTGGAGATAAGTCATTCAGATGTGCTGTGTGGAGGAGGAGGGTATAGTCTATTGTCTACTGTTGTTCAGGCAAGACAGGAGCTGAATTTTGTACCAGCTTGTTTTCCTCTAATCCCAGTTTAGTTTTTCGAGTATTGTGTTCATAAATAAGAATTGTAGCTTATTTAAGGATACAGAAAGATGCAGATGTTCTGGTTCAGAGATTGAACTAATGATTTTCGCAGAGTGTGTTGGGTTTGTCTCTGCCTGGGGACAATTACCAATGCTCCAAAGTTCTTCCTCCTCTTCTCTTCTTCGTTCCTGAATCCTTCGTTCCTGCATCCTTCGTTCCTGCCTCCTTCCCTCCTTGCTCGCTCCTCCTCCTCCAGTGATTCATCCCGGTGGACTTCCAGTCTTGATAGCTCGCATACTGGAAAAGGAGGAGCAGATTCGGGGCATCTGTGGGAAGTGAGATTATGAAACAGGCCTCCCCGTCCTCCGCTGACCCCAGACACCACACTCACCGTTCATGATTACCAAGCAAACCATAGTGACATGTTGGGCTTTGTCTTTTTTCAGCATTTTGAGTTGAGATGTATGGTTTCCTTGGTTTGATTTTCCTCTCATGCGCAACATGATATGTCAGCCAGATGTTCCAGAACACCTTATTTTGAAAAGCATCTGAAGAGACTTAAACTCTCAAACAATGTGGGCCTGGAATTCATGGCAAGAACATTTTCCATATTTATTTCATCATACAGCTTTCCTGTTTGGCTGCCTAACATCACCACCATGGGACGTAAAGACAAGAGATGTCTGTCAGTCGATCTGCTCTCCACTTTGATCCGGACTGAAATGTCTCAACAAGCTATGGATCGATGGCCATGAAATGTTGTACAAACGTTCACGTTCCCCAGAGAATGAATCCTACTGACCTCAGTGAGCCCCTGACTTTTACTCAATTACCTACATGAGGTTGACAGTTGTGGTTTTTAGTGAAACGTCTGAACAACTATTGGATGGATTGTTGTTAAATGTGTAGAATCCTCTTGGGGGAGCGCTACTGCATATTTGGAAAAAAAAGTTTTATGAAGCCTTTTAAGGCTTCAGAGGGAGCTGTGCAAAATCTGATGAATTGCCTCAAGTGATGACACTTGAGTCAGCGTCGGTTGGGGCTGACGACTACAAGTTTGAAAATTAAAGAATGTGGAGCTGTGGAGTTAGAAAGAAGTGAACTTACCTCTGTAGGCCGCTCCTCATCACTATTTGAGGCTAGCAGCTCGAGTCCACATTAGCATTAACATAGCCTGTTCGGTGATTCAGGAGTGTTATCGGCGGTTGAGTTGCATTGTGGGTTATGTAGGCTCCAGAAGGAACGCGTGGAATCAAAAAGACATTCTCTCTGGTTTTGCAACTGTTCATTGTGAGTCTGACGATGTTCTAGAAGTCTAAAGCTCAATAGGTGGAGTGCTCTTTTAACTTTTCATCTAGTTCCATCCTCAGAGTTTACATTCCTTTGAATACATTCTGACAGAAACTCGTTCCTCAGAAATGTGAATGCAGGCTCAAGTCTGTTTGTTTCAGTGCTTGCTTTCTGTCCACACTCTCTGGATAATATACACGATTGTTTGTATTCTTTTCTTTTTTATGATTTAAGGAAGTGTTCGAGAGATATTAAGAAGATGAATCTAAATAACCACCTGCCCTCTTACATACACTTAACATGCACTGTCGCTTCTCTCTAATTTAAGGAAGTGACTGTGCTTTTGCAGGTGGGTAAAGAGAGATGTGAGGACACATGTGTCGCTTGATGAGACAGATGTTTGCCTCCGTAGAGTTCCCTCAAAAGCAGAGCGAGAGGAGCTCGGGCGTCTCAGCTGCTGTCTTGAATACTAACTGCAGAAAATAGGTCAATCAAGTTCTACTAAAAAAAAACGTTGCCGCTTTCAGTTCCCTATGTGGTTAAAAAAAAGAAAAGACCGCTTTGATAAAGGTGGAAGGGTGTCAACTTTTAAAATTAAACACTTTTTGAATATTTCCTTTCGTGTAAACTTTGTGGAAAAAAGCTGTGCGCTGATTTGTGTTTTCCATTTCTCTCCTCTGTTCACCTCTGCCCTCCCTCTCCTCTTCTCAGGCTGTCAGCATCAATAAGGCCATCAACACACAGGAGGTCGCTGTCAAAGAGAAGCATGCCAGGAATATCCTTATTGTGTGTGTGTCTGTGTGTGTGTGTGTGTGTGTGTGAGAGGAGAGGAAGTGTGTTTGTCCTGATTTCCATGTGTGTGTGTGTGTGGAGCTGTTCCTCCGAGGCTGCAGGGTTACGTTAGTGCAAGATCAAAACAACAAACTTAGTGTCACCCCATCGTGCCATCGTCTCTGCCGCAGAGCTACTTTAGTCATGTGTGAAACAAAATGCAAAGCTGCAGAGTCCCAGGGAGAGGAAGAACGAAATTCAAAATATCGAGGGCTCATTATTTTTGGTTTTCAACTTTTCCAAAAGAAGATTTGAGAAATGATTTGTGTTTGTTTTGAATATTAGATAAACATGCAATTTGGCTTTTCAAAATACCATCTGCAGTGCAAACTATTTTTACTTAGGAGTACAGACTCTTACACATCATCAGCAGCTCGTTTGTGTTTTTTATCTTTATCTTAAATTACCCAAAACATTGTCTGATCTGTCTACATTGTAAAACAGACTTGGTGATAATCAGTGTCTTCTTGCATCAAAAGAAACATCTACTTTTGTCCATAAAAGTCCAATAAAAATCAGTTTCATCTGATCGTTAAAACATGGGTTTTCACATGATGCTCTAATGCAGCATTGGTCCGGAGACCAGACTAATGCCACACAGAAAATGTCATTGCACTATAACAGCCCAGTGATCCTTGACCGGCCCCCGTCACCCTGCATCTTGGGGACCCATCATGAGAAAGGCGCCCACACTTTCTGGGCGGCGGTCAACCGGCTTCCTCTCTCCAGCAACGCGGTGCTCTGCTGGAAGTTCTGCCACGTCTTCCACAAGCTGCTGCGAGACGGCCATCCAAACGTACGTAAAGAGGACAACACCGTCAACATTTCTCACATATTCTAAAACGGATCTCTTCTCTGTGTCTTGTGTTCTGTGACAGTTGACTGATGATTCATTCTTCCGTTTTTTTGTCACACGCCTCCTTCATTTTGTAAATTATACCCGGTGAGTCCTGTTTTATTAACTCTGTTCCCCCTCCTCCCTCTCTCTCGCTCGCTGTCTCCGCCGCTGTCCCCCCAGGTGATAAAGGACTCCATGAGGAACAAGGCTGACTTAACTGATATGAGCAGGATGTGGGTAAGGAAGGACACAGAGATTATTGTATTACTGCGGTCACATCACAGCATGCAGTCACAAGGAGAAGGACCGTGTGCCAAAGTGGATCTTCTCTACCGGTGACTCTGTATTTAGACTGAGTTGGTGTTTTCAAAGGATGTCGAAGCATAAAAAAGATTTTCGCTCCACATCAATAGTAATAATAAGATCACATGGTTTTCCTGAAGCACATCATTGTGTATTACTGAACCAGCTCCTGTAGTTTGGCGACGGCTAAAACAACAACTTGCCTGTCCTGGAAAAATCCTTTTCTGAAGGCATGATAGGAGTGTGGCCATAAGTGCAACATGCAGCAGCCGTTTGTGTTTATTTACCCTTATGAATAAGGAGAATTGTAATAACAGAAGCTTGTATTTTGTTTATTAGCATCATTAGAGTACAGACAACAACTGTCCTCCTTGTTACATCATCGGGTCATCAGATTACACGGTTTGTTACTAGTCCGCCTGCTGCTGTCGGAGTGACGCACATTGTGGCATGTGACGGACAAAGTCATGTAAAAACATGCCAAGTGTGTCTGTTGGTGCTCACAACAAAGTGCCTTCCAGCTCCATGTTGTGACTAACCGTCACTACCGGCTTCTCTGTGGGGGAAGCCCTGCTCTCCGCTGCCAGAGCTAGAAACTCAACGCGGGTTTCTGTGTAGATTAAAAGTGTCAGTGGCGATAGCGTTTGCATTGATCTTACTGAGCGCACGTTTCTAGTGACGCAGACAACCTCTGATGAGGTTTATTGTGCAATCCTGCACAGACTGCACTCCATAAAGCCGCTAAGTCCGACCAGTCTTGCGGTCTGCATTTCGTCCCTGAACCCCTTCATGGTTTTTTTTAACGGCTCAGTTTTTGCTGAAATCACTGTGCAGGAGGATACAGGAAGTTTGGTCCCTGTGACCGGGGGTTGTGACCTCTCTTTCCTGTTGTGTCATCACCACCCGCACTCCCAGGCTCAAGGGAAAAGGGAAGCGAGAAGCAATTGGCCACAAAACTACTCTTATTCAACTTTGTCCACACTTTGAGGTCCGGGGACATTTTTCACACAGAGTGAACGTAAAGATTCTGGATCTGTGCAGCGGGAGGAGAGAATATTTTGGCTGCTGTGAGGTGATTCAGCCCTGCAGCTCGAAAATGAAATGGTTCTTTCATGTTTATTGTATGCTGCCTTCAGCCAAAGTGCCCCTACGAATTTCCTCAAAACACCAAATGATTTGCTTCTTTCTTTAACCAAGTCCTCCAGGAGGAGAAAAGAATATTTTCCACTTTCTCCTAATGTCCCTCTTCCTCCCCCACTCTCTCCCCCCAGGGTCACCTGAGTGAAGGCTATGGGAAGCTGTGCAGCATCTACCTCAAACTGCTCATCACCAAAATGGAGTTCCACATCAAAGTGAGTTGGCCTGGCCTATAAAAATCCAGCTCCGGTCTCCCTCGTCACTCATTATCTTTGTCTCAGACTCTGTTTTTAGTGCCAGCGCGTCTCTGCAGGAGGCCGGCTTCATAGAAAATTCTGGCTTTCACACTAATGGCCTCTCAGGGATCTGTAATGTCGCCTTTTTATGAGACAGCAGAGCAGAGCGGAACAGGGACCGAGGGGTAGTGTTGATGCTATCGCAGGGAGATGAAATTCTTACCCAAACAAAGTGGTTTTAGAGGGCAGTCTGCCAAATCTTAACATCAGAATCAAAGGAGTAACGTGACACGTTGGCAGATTGATTTGCTTTAATGTAAACTCTCTATACCCTGTTTTTGCTAAATTAGTTGCTTGTACATCAGCAGGCAGGTTGATATATAAGCTCGCATGCAACGTCTAGAGTCGCCGCTGAGCTCCCAGAGAAGGAAATGCAAATTGTCATCTCACACTCTAGATAAAGGTCAATTAATCAACAATCAGCTCCCGTAAACACCGTCTCATATAAACCTTATCAAAGCAAAGGGCTGGTGAACTAACAAGAATAGCTTTTTTTGCTCATTTTTACCTGCTAGATTATCACTATCGTACGTGCGTATTTCTAAAGAAATATTGTGACTTAACTTATTTGATCATTGATTTCTGATTAATTGCATAATTAACAGAATGAGGTGATATGCGAAGCGTCGCTGTAACCTGACAAGAGTGGATCTTTTTTTTGTCTTCGTTTCATCTCTTGGGAGTCCCCACACCTGTCCACCTTTATGCTTCATATCATTTCGGCAGCAGAGAAACGAGAACAGTTCAGTGCTGCAGTTTTTACGTAAATCCAGCGTAACGGTATGTTCGATTCAGAGCGAGGGTTTTGTTTTGATTGGCTTCCGACTACTGAGACAGAATCAAAGAAAGCACGGGAGCAGTTCAAAGTACAAACAATACATTAACCCGAGGGATTCAAAAGCTTGGCAACCGGCAGTGCTGAAGGAAGTATTCAGATCCTTTACTTAACCGGTAACTTCACCTTGTTTTTCAAGTGACTAATTTTTTTAATTGGTCCAGTATTGAAGGTGAACGCTGCAGCCACCAAACACGCTGTAATGTATCCGCTCTGGGCGACTGCTCACCATCATCGCACTGCCATTAAAAGTCCTTGTTTTTGCCGCTGACGAGCTCAGATTATTATAACTGTCTGACAACATTATGGAAACGGAGAAATAAAACGCTTTTCTTTACCTTTTGCTTGATCCCGTCTGTCTGTTATTGTGCCTCCCTCAAGGAGAAGTCTCCATCTGAAGTCTCGCACATCGTCGAAATCAGCTAAATATTCAGCCGTGACTTTGGAAAATCTTTTAGAAAACACCCAGCTAAGCTTTCTGTCCTCCAACCGACTCAAACTGTCGACAGCACCGGTGTCCCGTGGCACTCGTCTCTTCAAATCTCACATTTCCACCGTTGTCTTCAGGCAAACAGGAGGTAAAGGAAAACCGTTTAATATCTCTGTTTCCATGATGTTGCCAGACACTTAAAATAGCAATCTGAGCCTCTCAGTGGCAAAAACAAGCATTCGTCACTCTGACACAAAAACATGGAAGAAAAAAGGGTCCAGGTTGAAAAATACCAAAGTTACCCTTTAATGCTGCTCTAATCAATATTTCACAATAATAATAATGGATCATGTGATTATATCTGTGGGTCGCTCATAGTGACGAATGAACAGAGAATTTTCAGCTTTTTTCAGCTCATTGTTTTGTTTTTCTGGCCCACAAATTTACTGTTTCGTTTCATTCTTGCCAATCTCATCTTAGAAACCCACTTTACTCTACCTGCACACTAACTGATGAACATAGTGGAACATTTAGCGGCTGAAGTGACAGGCTTGTTTCTAAGGAGTTGGTAGAGACCAAAACCAGAGGTAGAAGAGAGTTAATATTGGACTTAAATTCATCAGGTGCAAACACGACTCGTGCATGAATTATGAAATGGAAACAAGTAAAGTACACGACATTTGTACTTAAGTACAGTACTTGCGTTAATGTACTTTACATTCCCGCCTGTTAATGGTTATAAACGTGCCTGTAAAACGGTCACGAGTTCGTCTCAGACGGACGTCAGGACGGCTGAACCTCCGACTGTTGTCCTCTCTTTCAGAACCCTCGGTTCCCTGGAAACCTGCAGATGTCAAACCGACAGCTGGACGAGGCGGGAGAGAACGACGTGAACAACTTGTGAGTGTGTCGCTGCTGCAGCTTCGCGTGTTCCTATTTTATATATATATATATATATATATATTATATTATTCTTATGTTGATGTGCTTATTGCCGGCCAGGCCCCAGGATCCAGATATTAACGAGCTTCAGTGTTACGTCTCAAACTGTGTTGAACAAAGTGTGAAATTAAATTCAAACGGATGAATTCATTAATCACAATGCACCAGAGCCACAAGAACTTACTCATGGGGATCATTGTAGAGGTGTTGTTTAGCACAAGTCGGTAGAAAAAGTTGTTTAGAAATTCAAATGGAGGGACTTTTTCCTTCTCCGATTGTTAAAGAGTTTGAGGCCTTAAGAGGTAAAAGTTTTGTGTAGATTTATTCCCAGGTCGGGTATTTTACCCCAGCTTTGACCGTGACTCAGACTCTCAGAATGCAGGAAGGAAATTATTTCCGGCCCAATGCTGGGACACGCATGGAAGTGAATATATAATGAATAAAATCAAATTGGGCAGTTATTATTATTTAATAATGTACGAATATGATATGAGGCCCTAGCCATATCATTTTACTTTTGTCCTGTCTCTTTTTTGTTTGCATCTCTTCCTATTGGTCTAATCCAAAGATCTTCGTGCACTGATGTCTGCATTGTCTACAGGCAATCCGATAGGAGTCTATTGCATAATTTTAGCAGGTTTTTCTGCATATACGAACAGATTTCTGGTTGCAAACAGGAATATGAAACGTGTGTGTTTGCAGAAATCATGTAAAAGTGTTCGTCCCTCTTTCTGTGTCTCCCCTCCTTTAGCTTCCAGCTGACAGTGGAGATGTTTGACTACCTGGAGTGTGAGCTCAACCTCTTCCTGGGCGGTAAGCTATTCTGGTCCGACTGTGCTGCCCTGTGCTACCAGCTGTGCTTATCTGAGCCAGATTATGATGTGGCACGCACAGGTTGATGATACACTGACAGACAGGAAGACGCAGTCTGACCGATAGGTGTACTGTACGTAATGGTGCACAGGAATAGACGCTCTGACGGCTGTTAGTGGTTAGATACCGGATGGTGGCCGTGCTGTTGTCTGGGTGAGTCATCCTGGGTTAAAGTCTCCTAAAGTATGGACGGGACTCAAAATAGACAGGATGAGATGTGACCAAGAGGAAATGCTCGGAAAGCTGTTTTCTGCCATTCATAGATGAACAGAAAGAAATTAAATGATTGTTTCTTTGTCTGATAGAGAAACCATATCTCTATTCATATTCAGGACAAACTTATGACTTATATTTTCTACGTGTTTGCTGTGATCTGATATTCTACTAGATATACACAAAAACACATGAGTGTCACCTCACACCCGGATCTCAAAGCCCTCGTCAGCTTCCTCTTTCGGTCTGGTATATTTTAAAGGCATCACGTCATCCAGGGGTTAAGAGGCCAGGCCTTGTGTGTGTGTGTGTGTGTGTGTGTGTGTGTGTGTGTGTGTGTGTGTGTGTGTGTGTGTGTGTGTGTGTGTGTGTGTGTGTGTGTGTGTGTGTGTGTGTGTGTGTGTGTGTGTGTGTGTGTGTGCTCGTGCGTGTTCTAGCTGTGCAGGAAACCACACCTCTGCAGTGAACACAGAGGCTCTCCAGGCTTTGGGGGTTGTTGTGAGCAGGGAAATGAAAGAGGGGCGTAATGATGGAGGCAGAGAGGTGGTCAGACAATCCTGTTAGTGTTCAGTTTGCTGCTCCACTTTAACCTTGAGCACAGCAGAACAACTTGATTGGTTCATGATGATGTATGAGCCCTGTGCACGAGTGTCTCACTGATGTGTGTGATGATAACTGACGGGTTTGCGCGACTGTGTGTGTGTGTGTGTGTGTGTATTGATCCTGTGGATACATCTATTGATCGTGTGTGTTTTTCTCTCTCTCTCCCCCTCCCCAGTTTTCAGCTCACTGGACATGTCTCGGTCGGTGTCGGTGACGGCGGCGGGCCAGTGTCGCCTGGCCCCCCTCATCCAAGTCATCCTGGACAGCAGCCACCTGTACGACTACACCGTCAAGCTGCTGTTCAAGCTGCACTCCTGTGAGTGACGCACACCCCTGTTGGTCAAACTGCACACCGACAGGCTAATAGCACACTGTACAGGTTGTTCAGTTCTGGTCAAGTTACAAATATTGTGCAGTTAAAGGGAAACACATGGCAGTGAGTCGTTGTTTATCAACTTTATTTCAAAGCTAGTGGTCATCAGTTGGGTTGTCATGCTGAAATTAACTTGTTACGGTGCAAATTAGAGTTCAGACCTTATTAAAAATGTGTTATTATAATGTCAATTGAATCATTTAGTCAGTATTTTCTTACCAACTCTCTCTTTACTTGACGTAAATCGCTCGTTTCAACCTGATGAATGCCACCTACTCATGAGGGAGGTGCACGTTGATAGGATTTAATCATTAGCATAATCAATTCTCGTAAACAGATAAGCAAGATTCATTCAGAATGTCTATAAAAAGCTGAATGTCACACCGCAGAGCTTCAAGTCCTGCTGTTAGAAATCAGCAGACGAAGAGAAAACAAGTTTAGCAGTGTCTGTAGTGGGTTAATAATTAATTTCCTTATGAGTTAATCTGACAATTATTTTCATGATTCATCATTTACTCTACGAGAAAAGGTCAAATAGAAGTGAAAAACAGCCGTTACAACTTTCCAGAGCCCAGAGTGATAAATTGTTTTATCTGACCAACAGTCCAGAATTAAACAATATTTCATCTTCTATCAAACATTATAAAAACAAGAAGCAAATCCTCATATTTGAGAAGCTGGAACCAGCAAAGATTTGAAAGTAAGATACCTGCCGGCTGATGTTTTTCGATCTTTGCTGCTCCAGTCAGGAGTTGTATTATGTGACCTGGAACAAAAACTGTAAGAATATTAAAACAGTAAAATATTAATGATGTGTCAGAAATAAAGACAGAATGAAGGTTAGATCTAAAAAATAAAATCATAAAAAATAGCTACGATGATGATAATATGATGAAAAGAATATTAAATTAGCATTAGCCTAAGTTTGTTTAAGTTATATTTCATTTGAATTAATTTGAGCTGATAAAGACAGGTCCTTGTTTTAACACAATATAATTGGTAAAAGCCACAACACATCTGTTCGTATGAGTGGTTCTTTCATTGCCTCCTGAGCAGCAGCTTTACCTTTAGCTCTGTATAATGTGAGTTAATACTTAAAATGCGTGACACGTTTCTTCAAAGGTTCAAAGACGACATGCTCTGCTCGGAGTTTTCAGACCTTTTGGCTCCGCTGGATAAACAAAAAAAATGCGTGCAATTCAGTTCCAACAAGCCTTTTCTCAGTGTCTGAAAAGACGATGTTTGGGAGATTTGAAGGCTTTCACCTCCCAGCTTTAATACTTTCATGCTCAAAATCCCATCAACCACGTGTGCACTCAAACTTTACGTACAAACACGGAATACCTGAACAGTGTTTGTGTCCCAGCGCTGACGTGTTTGTGTTTTGTGTGTGCTTGCAGGCCTTCCAGCAGACACTCTGCAGGGCCACAGAGATCGCTTCCAGGAACAGTTTAAGAAGTATGAAGTTCACTTGCAGTCGCTGGAACACAGCCGGTCACGGTTTCGAGTGTAACCTTGAGGGCTGAGCTCTTAGCACCGCGTCAAATTCATTTTCTTTGTCTTTGTCTTCTCGCCTCGTCTGTCCTGATCTCTCCGTCTCTGTGTTTCAGGTTAAAGGGTCTGTTCTATCGCTCCAGTAACTTGCAGTATTTCAAGAGGCTGATTCAGATCCCACAGTTGCCTGAGGTGAGACCCCGCCCTCAATAAGTCCACATTTTAACCACATTTAAGCCTAAAGTGGACCCGCTACGGTTGTTTCAGGTTTCTGTTCCCCGAAGGATTCATTCATTTCCCATCAGAAAGTTCTGCCTTTTGATAGTTTATCTTTATATACCAGTTGTTTCAAACTCTAAAACAATTCTTGATTATATCTTGTTTGGGGCACGTCTATCTGCATCCAGCAAAAGCCTGTTATAAGCCCACGAATAACAATATGGTGATTATAATTGTGCGGTGTGTTTCTTGGCAGAACCCGCCTAACTTCCTGCGTGCGTCGGCTCTGTCGGAGCACATCAGCCCCGTGGTCGTGATCCCCGCAGAGTCGTCGTCCCCCGAGTCGGAGCACGTGGTGGAGACGGACGACCTGGTGGACACGGACGTCCCCGCGCTACCGGTAACTAAACAAGAGAAGTTTCCCTGAGTGGTTCCTTCTTAAAATGCACTTCATCTGTTCTGTGTATGGTTTGAAGAAGGATGTTGTGTCTGTGGAAGTAGTCGTAAGGCAACAGGTGCAATGTGGTAAACTGAGGGACATAAAGCAGGAAATTACCTGAGGAGACTCTCCTGTGATATTTTTCAGATTCTTGGTGAGATTACTCTCAACATCTGGTTTATATTTATGTCATGGTGTTAATTATATTGACTTTCACATAGCTGGCTGTTGGGAAAAAAACACATGTCTTCTATGAAACATCATAAATAAAGAGGTAATTAATGGCAGTTTGGACCCACAATCCAGCTGCAAAACACCTGGATTATTATTAGTAAACAAGCAGATTGATGGAGGCTCCTAATAAATCTATTAGATGACATGAAATTGTACGAACAAACTCTAAATAGGTAATGACTGTGTTTCATAGTAACTGTAACTATGCGGTTAGAAAAAAGAAGGAAACTCAGAATAATTACTTGGTTTAGTTAATGACAACAATAAAATGGTACCAATGTAAGTTTTAATCATCATGATATATTTCTTTTAAACCTGCTCGTTTTAAACACACAGCCTGCTTTGGAGACCAAGTTTGACGACCTGTTTGGCACCTCGGCTGCTATTGACCCGTTCAACTTCAACAGTCAGAACGGCTTACGGAAGGACGACAAGTAAGGCCAGAAAATGTTCGATCTGCATGATTATAGTTGTGACTCTACAGATATGGATCTTTGGTTTGATTGTATAAAATAAGACGTTCGATTGGATGCATACAAACATTTCAGACTAAAATCAAGCCAACTTTCATTTTTATCTGTTACAAGTCACCCATGAGCCCTGAGTTTACTTTTGATTGATGTTTTGTCTTCATCCATCAGAGACCGTCTGATTGAGCAGCTGACCAGGGAGATCCAGGCCCTCAAAGACGAGCTGGAGTCTTTCAGACTGGAGGTAAATATTTTCTTTATCACTCTTAACAGCTTACAGAAGTCATGTCTCGCACTCAAAGAAAGCCATCTACATTCTTTTCATCCCGCTCTCTCCCTCTGCTCCTCATCAGAGTGGGCGCTTGTGTCAGGCTCTGAGGGGGCGTGTCAATGAGCTGGAGGCGGAGCTTGCAGAGCAGAGCCACCTGAGGCTGCAGGCTGCAGGAGAGAGCGAGTTCCTGAAGGCGGAGCTGGACGACCTGCGGAGGGTCCGAGAGGACACGGAGAAGGAGCAGCGGAGCCTGACGGAGATAGAGAGTAAGACTCGATTTGTAACTTCAGCGGGAAGCTTCTTGGCCACATTATTGTATGATTCAGAAAGATATTTATTACATCAAAATAGTTTGGAATCAAGCTTTCTTGCCAACTTAGAAGTGTTAACTGCCGATATATAAAAGTTGTGGCAAACAAAATAAGAAAAATAACACCAGAAAAAAAAAGAAAGAACTCTTTGTCCATTAATTTCTCAAACAGTGAGTCAAAGCGAAAGGAAGGAGAAAAGTAGAGGTTGTAACATGAAAAATTTAAAAGGTTTAATTAAACTAGGCCTTCGTTGTAGCGATGACTTACCCGCAGTTTTTGTCAATGGTTGTGTCTGCTAATAACCGTGTCTGTCTCTCTCTATGTTGTGTGTGTCTAACCAGAAAAGGCTCAAGCCAATGAGCAGCGCTACACCAAACTGAAGGAGAAGTACTCGGAGCTGGTTCAGAGTCATGCCGACCTGCTGAGGAAGGTGAGGAAGACGAGTCTGACTTAGTCAAGTTCAATCAAATCCTTCTCTGTGTCCTTGTCCCCTCCTAAGAAACTCCTAAGTGTGTGTGTGTGGTGTGTGCAGAACGCAGAGGTCACGCGGCAGATGACGGTGGCTCGGGCAGCACAGGACGAAGTGGATGTAGTGAGGAGAGAGATGCAAGAGAAGGTGAAGGCCGCTCAGGAGGTTGCAGACAGACAGGTGAGTACGACATAAAGGTTGTTAGCGCTGCAAAACATGCACAGCGGATCCTCGGTGCAAATCATTTGGCTACAAAATGACCCAAACAGAAGAAACCGTCGATTAAAGTTTTTCTGTTTAAGGTGTTCAAACTGAGATGTTGTGAGGTGTCTAAAGAGAGTTTTTTTTTTTTTTTTTTTTTTTTTTTTTTTTACCCAGGAGCGGGACCAGCTGGAGCAGCTTCAGGAGCTGCAGAGAGAGCTGGTGTCCAGCAGGACCGAGCTGGACTCCCTGAAGACCACCATGGCCTCGTCACAACAGGTCACTCTCCTCTCACAAAATGAGGCTTGAATCTGCTAAACTGGATCTACGAAGTTGCTGTGAAAAGTTACTGAACTAATTCATCACGGTCCCAATTAAAATAGATAGACAGCTGCCGCAGGAAAGGGTGAAAAGATTAATGATGTGGAATCTTTCACTTACAAATCTGGGTGATCCTAATGGAGCACAGTCTGGATAAAATCTAAAAATGGGCTGCTGGCATCGTGCCATCTTACTCTCGCCATCAATTATTGGATGATCTCACTTACACCCCGCTTTTGTGGTATTAGTTACATCTTTGGTGCACAGACCTGTGTTTGGGAAAGGTCGACAGTATGGATCAGCTGTTCACGGGACCCGTTTTCTGAAACCTGAACCCAGAACAGTTAAGCACAGGCTATAATATATACCAGTCTGTAACCTGTATCAGGCTGTTCACATTGTGAAAACTAAATCCTCCTGACTGCAACTGGGGAGAACAGATCCTGCTCCAAAGTGAAATGCTCCACGATCACCGCACGATTTGTAACGGGCGACAGAAAGGCATTTCTTTATTTCTTTTTCCTTGCTTCAGTATACTCCCGCCGGCAAAAATTGATCTGTAGGAATAATTTGAATGGGATAATAAGGGGAGTGACAGCTCAGTAAGCCATGAATTCATGCTTTTAACTCTCACAACTCCACTGATTGCTCTTGACTCCCTTTGCCTTACCATTTCTGATGTTTTTCTGCACATGCAGCGCACCTCTTATCCGTCTCTGCCTCCCACTCCTGACGTCCCACTCTTGTTGCCACTTCTTATCAACTCTGTCACTCTTTCTGTCCTCCTCCATCATTTCTCTAATCTCCGTAGTCCGTTTCACACACAGCCCACGTTTTATCGCTCCTGTCACATGCCTTCAGCTTTCGCTAGCTCCTGCGTCCGTATTCTTAATGTTGTTTCTTCTTCATCTCTCTATATTTCTCGCTTTCTGTCGGACCTGCTGGGACTCAGGCTGTAAGTCTCACACTTGTTTTTCTTACTATGCACTCGCCACTGTGTATTTAACTAGTTAATAGTGCAAAAATGTAATTTCACAAACTTCCAGGACACAGGATCTGTTGTAACTCTTCACTCTGTTGCCACAGTTCATGTTTGTTGCATTGCAGCCAAGTTGCACAACCGCAGCTTGCCAGTGTTCTTTTGATTGTAAACTTAACCTCAACCTCTCTGGAGACAGTACGCCTCTCTGCAAACTTAAATGGAGGCAATATTGTTATAATCAGTGGCCGAAGATGAAGTGTTTTTTTTTTTTTTTCTTCAAACCACATCCTGAAATGTCATGTCGGCTACGTATTATCCTAACCATGTCTTCCTGTGGATTCATTGTTCCTCGTAATCATCTTCTTTTTTGTATCCCTCCGTCCTCGTAGTCGAGTGAGGTGCTGAGCACCCAGCTGGTCGCCCTGGAGTCTGAGAAGGCGGAGCTGGTGCAGTCCTTGTCGAAGGTGGAGGCGGAGTTGGCGGTCCACGGGGAGGAGCTAGAGCGAGTCCAGAGCTCGTTGGCGACTGAGAGGGAGAGCGGGGTGAAGACGGCCGAAGCCCTGCAGAACCAGCTCAATGAGAAGGTGACGAATTGTCTTTCTTTTATCAATTACTTAATTCACTTTCTTAATTAGCTGTAATAAATCAAGCAGATGTTTCGGTTGCAAGTGAAGGACCCAGCACGTCAATGAACGTCTTATTAATTTTCACATTTGGACCCTTTGACATTTCTAATAAAGGCTTGTGTGATAAGTTCACCCGTGTGAGTCTTGTGTGTATTTGCGCCCACAGGAGAGCAGGGAGCAGGCGTTAGAGAGCCAGCTGGTTGCAGCTCGCTGGTCCAGCCTGCAGGGAGCTGTGGAGGAGGCAGAGAAGATCATCCAGGATTCGCTGGCTCAGATAGACGACCCGGCGCACATCAGCTGCACCAGCTCCGCAGGTCAGAGCAGCTGTGAGGGGATGCTAATTAGCACTGTGTGTAGTGATGTTTGTGTGCACGCTCACATGTTGTTGTTTTTTATCTCTGCAGACTACCTAGCATCCAGATGTCAGGCCTCTTTAGACTGTATGGACCGACTCCATTCTGCCAGAGAGGCCTTCCTGGCTGACAACACAGGTGAGAGTTTAGCTTTGTAAAGGTGAGCATTAGAGGTAAAGATATGTAATAAGCTAGTACATGCCTTTTTTTTATACATTCTTTCGCTACTCAACATTGTCATGAAGACCGTCGTTATCAAACACACACCCTAAAATCATCATTATTAACGGCTCTCCGTTGTTTTGGCCGATAAGCTTTGCAGGGAACTATGTGATATCACCACTTTCTGAACCAATATACAAATGACAATGATGTAGGTGCAACATAATTAAGAAGTGAGGGTAAGTGTCAATCAAGCAGACAGAGAGTCTGTACATTAGTGGAAACACTGGTGAGGATGTACAACAGGCGTGTGTGGGCTTTAAAACATGAATCATTAAAACAGAGCGGGCTGCCAGGTAGAGCCAAAGCCGACACAAGGTGATAACTGTACTAGTGTGTTATGATAAGAGGAAAAACTATTGTCCTTTCAAAGCTAATTCCTTACTAGAAAACAAGTTTGACCACACGTATCGCTGTATTTTAAGGCGATGTACAGCAGTAGCTGTTTGCTAGCTACTAGCTTATATGCTATTAGCTTGCTAATGTCCCTCCTAAATGCTCAGTTGTGAAAAACAATGTTAATTTCTTTGTTCAAGTTTTTAGGAAATCATTCCAACCATAGTTATGTGTAAATACTAGTAAAAACCTGAGTGTATTAAAAGTAAAAACATCAAACAAGATAAAATAGTGATGTAAAGTTATGTTAACTGAGGCAGGTGTGATTTCAAATCATTTGTTCGTCCAGGTGTGTCTGAGCTGGTACGAGTGGTGACCCAGTGTGGCCACCTGGTGGGCGACACCATCGTTCAGGGTAGTGCCACCTCCCACATGGTGCCCGCGGGGCAAGCTGATGGTAAGTGTGTGTGTGTGTGTGTGTGTGTGTGTGAGACAGAGATAGAGATTGTACTCTCCACTTCACTCCTGATATTATCTGTGGGCCCAGACATGTACACGTTCTGACATGTCTGTAAGTAGTTCATACCTCCTCATGTGTTACGTATATAAAGTAAGGTTGGGCCATTTGAGTTATGACTGTTGTCTCTATAATTAGCCTGGATAAACATTGATGTCAGTGTGTAATCTTCTGGTTATGCCGAGTATCAGTCTATATCCGAACAGCCAAATTCTGCATGGATGAAACAAAGTTGCTGGCTTCATTCAGGAGTAATGTCTGCGGGATTTAGCTCTCTTTGTAGATAGTTAGCAGCCTAGACAAGTCTAAACATGCCTAAATATAATTGGACAGCAGTCTTATTATTGCAACAAAAAAACAACAATATGGAATTAAAACTGGGTCAAACTGAAGCGGCGTCTGTAGCTGTGGCTCTGACAACCCTGTCTGTCCAGACTGTACCGAAACATTTGAATGAAGCATAAGAAAGTACAGTTTGATGCAAATCAGCTGGCTGCCCTGCATCTTGCAGCAGGCCGACGGCTGCCGTAGAGGTAGTTTTGGTTTCTCCTTGTCTTCTCACCTGAGTGGCTGTTTCAGCTGTTGGTTGACACTTTGCCTGAAGGGATGTCAGAATAATTAACACTGCAGCTGCAGCCACTAGTGGCATCGTTACACATCAGAGTTTACAGAAGACACAACGTGGTATTTTAATAGACAATGCCATTGTGGCATGCAAACCTATAATTAGTTTTCTTCAGTGTGTCTTCTGTGGGTGTAATACTGGTAATGTCACTTCTTTTTCACTGGAGCAGCTCCACAAATAGTTTTTTTATTTTAATGACGTGCGTCCTACCTCTCTCTGTCCCCGTCAGCCCTGTCAGAGAGCGTGAAGGCGTGCGGGGCTGAAGCTCTGGCTCTGCTGGGTCAGATGAAGCAGCAGAGCAGCCTGTCTGCAGCTGACAACGGCAAGCTGAGGGCGGCTCTGGAGGCCATCCTGGCCACTGCAGAGGTCCATACTTCATACATACATACTAATGTTTGCACTCTGTCAACATAAAACGGGACGAAGTGTCCCTAGAGTTTCTGTATGATGAGACCAGGAATCAGTTTGATTGAATCTAGACCGTGATAAAAGGGTTACATTTGTTTGCTTTAATCCTGACTTCAGTCTCTCTTGTTCTGTCTTTCGGTCAGAAACTGCGTCCTCGGGGTTTGGAGCTACAGCAGGGGGAGCTGGGAGATCTAGTGGAGCAGGAAATGGCTGCCACTTCCGTTGCTGTGGAGTCGGCGGCTGCCAGAATAGAGGTTTGTGTGTTTAGCTGTGGTCGTCTGGTGGCAGATGTTTTGTATTTAAATGCACTTGCTGTGTGTGTGTGTGTGTGTGTGTGTGTGTGTGTGTGTGTGTGTGTGTGTGTGTGTGTGTGTGTGTGTGTGTGTGTGTGTGTGTGTGTGTGTGTGTGTGTGTGTGTGTGTGTGTGTGTGTGTGTGTGTGTGTGTGTGTGTGTGTGTGTGTGTGAGAGAGGCTCTTTGTAAGCTGTGTGAAAACATTGTCCCTTGTTTCACTTTCCAGCAGAATTAACTTCAAAGTGTCTCTTTTTTGTTGTGTCCCTTGTGCCTCTGTAAATCCCAACAGGAAATGCTCAACAATTCTCGAGCGGTCGATACAGGAATCAAGATGGAAGTCAATGAGAGGTAATGCACCGCTTCAGACTTGGAATCACTTTCTACCGTCACAATAATCGCCAACTGTCACCTCAAATTAACGGAATACTTGAAGAATATTGCATCTAAATGAGATTCAGGAGAGTGCAAGACATTTTACAAAAATTAACCATAACTTAACCATAAACTGGAACTATCAGTAGCCAGAACAACACCAACCTCTTGGGTTAAAGACAAATTAATTAGCCTGAAAAACATATGAAGATTGAGTAACCGATGTTATAGATGGATACAGTAAGCCCAGCCTCCTGTTATGTTTGTAAAAGAGCTGACCACATGATGTAATGGTTTCCAACAGCGGCAATGAACTGGAAAAGGAAAATAGAGATGCTTCTAGAGAAAGGCAGCACAACAGTTACACAACGTTTCAGTGAAGTTGCAGACGGTCACACATTGAGGGCTGACGTGCGAAGAATTTGATCAGTTCTGCCACAAAGCCGACGCAAACTGTGAAGTCTGAAGCCGGTGTGGCACGTAATGTTTGTCTGCGGTTTTTCATCCATGCAAACCTATAATTACTCTTCTTCAGTGTGTATTCTGTCGGTTTAGTAATGTCACTCCTTTGTCACTGGAGCAGCTCCACAAATTGTTATGATATCACAGATGTCTTACACCTCATTGGTTTATTTATACGGTGCAACTAACAGCTCCAGGAAGTGCAGAAATCTCTTGATTACGTTATTGTGCAGAAGCTTGAAGCTCCAAACTTCAGTGATTTTGTTTCTTGCACATAAATCTTCACTAAACCACCCAATGTTACGTTCAGTTGTAAGTTTCAGATTTTGCTGCTTTTGTCTCGTACGTAAGTGTGCATGTCATCAAGTAGTTTTCATCTTTATTTATCCAGTCTGTGTAATTATTCTCTTTGTGTGCAAATGAAGCCAATTAAACTTTAGTTTTCTGCGCTCTTTATTTCTCTGACTTAATTATTAATGTAAAAACAAAACAGTTGTTTTCTCAGTAACTCCTGCACCAGTGCTGCTGTGAGAGATAATTATGAAAAGAGACAAACAACTACCGCAGCTTCAAATGATACGTTGAGAATTTAGGTCAGTGGTGCATTGATCATGCAATAATTAGACGGTGGGGAAACTAACTGGTATTTCCAAATAGTGAGGAAGCTGGTGTCTTTCTGTAGTGAGCGCCGTCTTTCATGATGTGTCAGTGAGTCAGTGTTTGTTTCTTCTGCTCTGTCGCCTCCTGCAGGATTTTGGCCTCCTGCACAGAGCTGATGCAGGCGATCAAGGAGCTTATTTTGTCTTCCAAAAATCTGCAAAAGGACATCGTGGAGAGTGGCAGGGTGAGTTTCTTCTTCTGCGTTTCAACAGTGACAATGAGATGTTTGTCATATTGTTAACAGATTTCACACGATCAGATATTCAGCATCATTTCTCTAATAACATCAAACCGACTGATTTAGAATATTCAGCTTTATCGTCTTATATACTGGATAGATACATTTCATATTCACAAATGTTTATGATTCAACTAACAATATTTTACTAAATTACAAATAGAGTAATTAATAAAAAAATAAGACTACATAAAATAAGAAGAATATACAAGTAGTATATAAGTAGGAACTATACAAAACTATACAAGAATGAACAAGAGCAATTGAAGATAAACCTGCGAGGTAGTGACAGCCCCTGTGTTCATACCTGAGAGTTTCAAATGTGTCTCATGAAACATATATTTTATTATTCCCTCTTTTGTCCACCAGGGGGCAGCCTCCATGAAGGAATTTTATGCCAAGAACTCCCGCTGGACTGAGGGCCTGATCTCTGCCTCCAAAGCAGTGGGATGGGGCGCCACGGTCATGGTGTAAGTATCAGTCCTCCCTCCTGAGCGTCTCCTTCTTACCGCGGAGTATAACAGTGTTGTGAGTCTTAACAGTGCTGAAGAATGAAAGAGGTGACCTTTACGAGGAAATAACTAAAGAACAAACAAGACAGTAAATCATGTCTCAAGCCTGGAAGGACATTCGTAAATCAGGTGGTTCCTACTGTGCTGTGAACAAAGTGGTGTTAACCTCCTAACGCTGTCGTTCCAGGGATGCTGCTGATCTGGTGGTGCAGGGCAAAGGGAAGTTTGAGGAGTTGATGGTGTGTTCACATGAAATAGCTGCCAGCACAGCACAGCTAGTGGCTGCCTCTAAGGTGAGCAAAGAATGCACAGTGTTTCATTCTGCCGGTGTCTGAATGGTAGCTAACAGAGGAATACAGCTATGAGCAGAGGTCCCATGTTGTAGAACTCGTGTCTCTTGAATGGCTGCCTGTTCTCCCCTCTCCAGGTGAAAGCAGACAAGGACAGCGGCAACCTGCACCGCCTGCAGAAGGCGTCCCGGGGCGTCACACAGGCCACCGCGGCGGTCGTGGCCTCCACCAAGTCTGGGAAGTCCCAGATTGAAGAGAAAGGTGAGAAAGTTAGGCTTTATTTGATCATAATACAAAATGTCCAATTGTTTTTTCGGGAGTTCAAAGCGACAAGTTGTAAGAAAAACTCTGTTTGAACATAATTTGTTCTTTGTGTGCAGATACAATGGACTTCTCCAGCATGACTCTCACCCAGATCAAACGACAAGAGATGGACGCACAAGTAAGCGGCAGAATACAGCAAATATATCGACCTGAATGAGCCACAAAACTGAGTTGAGAGTCTTAAAAATATGCTTTAAATTATGTAGAGAAGCAAAAGTAACTTCACTCCAGGAAGCTGCTCTGCATTTCAATGGAAACGAGGAACATTCTCTCTCCCATTTAGCCCACAGCATGAGGAAATCTTATTTTAGGAATTAAATATTTAGTAATCTATCAGGACGGATGATATGTGAGTTTATGTCTGAAGTTTCCACATCAGACTAAAAGGTGTATTGTTCTCCGTCCATTGAGAGCGGCCATATGAACACTTCACTCTGTGTTGTGGCTCCTCTTCCCCCGACATTTGTATATAATAATTGTATATAAAAATCAAATCATAGGGAAAAGGTAAAATAATGAGTAAGTTCATCAAGTGTCTTGCATGAGACCCAAGAACAATAATATTTGTTCCCTCCTATTCTGTCTCCATGCAACTATTTTCTGTGTGTGACTCATAAAAACAAGGAGGTATTTCGTGGCTTGCAGGGAAATGACGGGTGTGTGTTTGTCGTCTGCTCGTGTCTGTGTTTCCTCAGGTCCTGGTTCTGGAGCTGGAGACTCGTCTGCAGAGGGAGCGCGAGCGTCTCGGCGAGCTGAGGAAGAAACATTACGAGCTGGCCGGAGTAGCGGAGGGCTGGGGCGAGCAACAAGAGGGTAAGGCAGAGGACGACCACTATAGTTTAAACACACCCCCAAACAATTAACATTAATCCGTCTCTTTCTCAATCGGCACAGGTTGAGACCTGCCAGCGCTGTCGTCCCCCTCCTACGCCAGAAGACCGGCTTCTGCCTGCCTCTTTCTATTTATACACTTTTCACCCTCTTTCTTCCTTGTGTTCTTCTCTCTCTCTCTTTTCTTTGTTTGTCATCGAAGCCAAATTAAAAGGTGCTTCTTTTTCTAAACCTGCTTCTCCACCCATGTCCAAGGGTTCAGCGACGGGGGGGGGGCATTGAAGGGAGGAACCAATAGATGTGAGGAGTGGAAGGTTTGGGGGAGGGGGGGTGCCCGACTTCATGGTGTCACACCCCTCCATGCCATGCCTCTCCTCCAGGTCTGTGTTGGATGAAACGCTGTCAAAGTGAAGTGGATCTGTTCTACGGAGTATTTATTGTCTTTTTCTTGCCCGTTTTTTTTAATAACGGCACTCCGTCGAGGAGTCACAATGGAGACGCAAAGAGCACAAGTTCAACTCAAGACATCCCAGGATGCACTGCACAAGGGCCAAACTCTCAGCAGTAATAAGAAGGACTGTTCTTGCCCCTCCCCATTCCCCAAATCATGTCTCTGTGTAACATAGATGGCCTGCTCTCCTCCTAAAACAAGTGTTGTGAGCTTGAAAGGCCGTCTATCTGTCTTAATCTTCCTCCCTAGTTTCTTCCTCACTGTGAGTTATCACCTGATCAAGTCCACACCGCTTCACTGCCTGGTTCACTGGACCTTCTGCCTTTCACCTTTCTACCATTAACGACCGTGACTGTTTACTCGAGCCGACCCTCTTTTTTTTTTTTTTTTTTTCTCTTTTTCTTTTAATGGACGCTTGCATGGAAACTCTTAAATCTGCTCCAAAATCAGGAGTACTTTCAGAAAAAGAAAAGGAAAGTTTTTTGTTTTTTTTTCTCTCAACAGTCGTCTCCCTGTGAGCTTTGAGACTGCCGACTCCCTCGTGCTACATCGTCGGAGGTAGCGGTGCATCGTGGGAAGGACTGATGAGAGAGAAAGTCGTTGCTCAAACTCTACAGACGTGGGGTCGTTTTTGTCATTTCCCCTTTTTTATATTGGTTAAAGGAGGTAGAGGGAGGCAAACTTCCTTTTTATATACAAGAAAAAAGCAACAGCAGTTCAAGCAACAGTTGTTAAACAAAGTTGAAGACCCTTATTGGTGCATACAGACATCGGTCACCTCAACAGATCTGTCACAGAAGCAGCAGCTGTGCAGGTGCAGCTGGGCTCCTGTCACATAATGGACTGTTAACCGCGTCGTCTTCTGGTAGACGGCCATCCAAGTCGTTCGCTCGATTACTTCCTGGAGGACTTCTGCTGAGGGTTTTTCAGAAGAAAGGACTGCCCCCTCTCGGCCAGAGAAAAATCTGCAGTAGCAACAAAAGGAAATCCTAAAAAAGTTTGAAATTCTGACTCGGACGTCGGGACACTTACACAATTATTCATGAAATGTTGTATCTGGTTTATCAACATGATCCTGCCTCTTCACATACCCTGCAGGACTGCAGTTTTAGACATCCTTCATGAACTTAACAGTCTGCCTGGACCACAATGGACTCTGAAGTGTTTTCAATAGCTTCCTAAAGACCAAGTAGCTGTGTATATAAACTACAAGCCTTCTTTTGTTGGAAATGATCTTTTGCTTTCGTTTAATCTAAAAAGCATTCAATAGCATTATTACTATTTTTTTTGCATCTCTCCAAGTAAGGATTCAGTTTAATTGAATTAGGAATGGTGCACTCGCTAGCCACAGGAGAGAGATGTTGTTATTTAACAGAAGTTCCTACTGAGACTGATGGACTGACTTTGAACTTGTTGCCAGTGGACTCTGTGAGCAGACTGATCATGCCTTTGTGCAAACCATGAGATGAGTAGGCATCCGTTTGATTTCTTCTTCCTGTTTGATGGCGACCATGATGATTCTCTTTGTCTCTCTCTCTCTGTGTCTTAACATACTTTGTTTTGACGCTCTGCTCCAGCTGTGTATCTAAAAAAAAAAGAAAAAGAGGTTGTGACACTGGTTTATTTAACAGACGCTGGTCAAATAGTATTTGCCAATAATTCTTAAAAACTAGTTTTAAACCACTTGCAGAAGCAGATGGGTGCTTTAAAAGAGAGAAAAGTGTTTTATTAGTCAGACTTTGAAATCATTTTCGCACCCATCTGCTGCCCCAAGAAGGTTAAACAAACGGCAAGTATTAATTGCATTACTGTTGGGTCCGGGTGTCTCTGTACTTAATCATGATTTTAGATGTGTTCTGTCACTTCTTCCACACCTGGGTAGCTGTTTTCATTAGAAATTGGAATGTAAAACATAAGACACATTTTATACGGTATTTCAAGTGTCTAGAAAGATGATTTGAATGCACCTTGAGGGTTGTTTGGTTATATTTTTGCCCAAATATTCTTAATTAACCTGTCTCTCTCTCTCTCTTTGTCTCCTCTCTCTTGGGTCTGTGTCTGTAGTCCTACCAGCTCAGCCAGCCTTTCAAACTGCCTCACACTGTAGTCGAAGAGAAACAAACACTCACATAGCAACATTGAAATATGTCTTTGTATGATATACTAAAACTATGTTGGTGGGTTTGTTTTTATTTTTTCAGTTTTTAATTAAAATAAATATTTCAACTCAATAATACAGACCCAGATACGACTGTGGTTCTTATGGTGTCGGGCGAGTCGGCTACAGTCTGCTATCATGAAATGTAATTAGTGAAGAGGAAACGAGTTACGTCAGCTGAGAGCACCGGTGTGTCTCTGCCCGTTCACCTGATGTGTTCTGTTTTTCCTCTACACGGTGTTATTCTTGGAAAGGCTGGATGTTACATAATCGCTGATTGATAAATTGCTTCAGCCACTGTTTTTTAATTAATAGACGTTGCATTTCAGCTTTTTTTCGCAGGAGATAATATGTACGTTTATGTGATGAATGCAAATGTTTTTAGTGCAGATATAATAAGATGCTTGTTTGCGTGTGCCTGAGCAAGAGAAGTGGCTCGATAACTCTTTTAACCTTACATCAGAGCAGAGCTAAAATCCTAATGCACCTAATTGATTTTTTGGGCGGGTAAGATTCTTTTCCAGTAAAAGCATTGACTCATGCGGTTCAAAGTGCTCGCATTGTTGCCATTCAATTTCCAAAAAAGATATTGTCCAATTAGAGACGGGGAAAAATTTACTTTGCAGAAAGTCGTGCTTTAACTCCAACCTGCCTGCTCGTCCAGCAGTAGATGTTTACGACAGAAAATATCCCCCAAAGCACAGACATGTTGGAGGCAAGGAGCAAATAAATCAGCCTAATCTGAAACCACTGTGCTGAGATTACAGAAATCCCTAATCTGGGCTGCTCCAGGATCAACCACATCTTCTGATAAGAGTCTTATTCCCTCGTATCTGCAGTGCGAGACTCAAGAAGATATATTTAGAACATTGTTTTGTATTTTGGCACACTTTGATCCATCAATAACTTCAGACAAGTCCTGCAGGACTTCATGGCAGTTAACGAGCCACACCTGCTGTCAGGTACAGGCAGACCAGGTGTGCCTCGTTAACCCCCAGCGAGGGCCATAAACGTGCTAAACGGCAGAAATTTAGAAAGTCCAGTGAGGTAACAGCGTTTCAACAACAAGGCGGAACTGTTGCTGCAGAGATTCAGGTAGTTAATTACAGTGATGTGTGATTTTGGAGGATTAATGAAATGTTCCTTCCCTTATCTAGAGGCTCTCTGGCAGTTGGCAGGTGAGTGCAATTAACGTTTATTAACTTCCTGGTTTGATAGAATGTAGAAGTAGGTTTGGTCTGTTTAGATAGATGTCCAATTTCAACACAAAAGGCACACGGGTGTTTTCAATCAGTTTGTTCGACGTGTAATCAGTCGTTTGAGATTCGCTAGGATTTATTGAACTAATATAAATGATTAAAGGTTCTATGAATGATATTCGGAGCATTACTATAGTAGCAAACAAGTATTTGCTGTGTAAAGATATAATGTGGAGTAATGTCTGTATACCTGACAGAATGAAGTTGCTTCATACAAATAAATATAAAACCTTTTCCTTTAGCCTTCAATTGGATTGTAAAAAAAAAAAAGAAGTACGTTACCAACGAGATTGATAATTATTTAAAATGTATTACAACTTTTCACAAGCAATAATTGGATACTTTATCATAGCTATTTCCCTAACCCACTCATGAGGAATTCTTTCTGAACTGAAAGCGACACTTGGCTGAGAAAATTGGGAAATGACGAGCGAAGCACAACAGACAAAATACAGTATACATGTAACTATTACTGTAGTTTAAAAAAAGCCTTTCACCTTCTCATTGTCTGCTTTACATCATTGTTCAAATTCATAAATTGAGCCAGCCAAATCTGAATGGCTTGAATCACATGTTGGCAGCAGAGCAACACACAAAAAACTATTACTATATAACTACTATATATATAATATGTCCCCTTTTTAAAGTTACAATCTTGAAGATCTCCGTTTTATTCCCTGTGTCCATAAGCGGTGACTGCAGATGTGTTCTTCGGTCTCACTTCCCAGAGAGTGCTGATTGTGATTTCATTTTCTGGGAATGTCTCCAAAATGTGTAATACTGCAAATGCAGGAGTTTAGTGGGCCATAGGCTCAATCACCTTTTTGTGGTCCCTCATCTGTTGATGGATAGTAGTTTACCAGACATGTAAATTAAAATCTGTGAGATTATTACTTTAAAATTAGTGAACGTTGTTTTTTTCAGTACAAATATTGGTCTAATTCTCCCGCCTGAAGGATTTGCCCTAATCTTCAGTTTCTCTATCACTTCATGTCCACAGTGAGCAGGCTGCCTCTGCTCTTCGTTGCATGTAGTACAGTATATGCAGTGGTGTTGTTTTGCTCTGTGCTGTTGTTTTGCCACATGGGTAATGTAGTGGGTGGTGCCTGTGAACGGCTGAGCTGAGCTATTTATAGTCTCTGCAGTCCTGAGCTCAGCGGCCTTACAGCAGGTCTCCTGGCAGCTGCAGCAGAGTCTGCGTTCGTCTCCCCTCTGCTCTCCAACACCAGCAGAGTCCAGCAGGGACCCACCAGCCTCACACACATCTGCAGGTTCACTGACAGGTGCGGGCTGGTTGTTCAGTCAGTCGTGTGGACAGATATAAACCTATAGTCCGACTTTTTGTTCTTTGTGCTGAAACATCATATAGAAGGGCTGCGAAACATTGTGTGATCCAAAACATTTTGATTTGTTGTTGAATCAATATCTGACATATGACAATCTAAAATTAGGCTTACGGGAAACGACCTACAAAATGTTTCCCAAAATTAGTTTTTACTCTACTTCCTTATTTTCTCTTTGAAGGTTCATATTTGTTAATTTATTTCATTAATGAGTTTTGTTAATTCTTCATTCCAAGGCCATCATGTATCCCAGGTTTCATTTTATTGATCTCTGCAGACCAAAATATAATTAAAGGGCAAATAAATCTCCATCCTATCAAGTCCTCTCTGTTCGAATCTCTGTAAAAATTATATTTCTGTCAAAAGTGAAAACTAATCTGTAATTGCATTCAGACAATTTCAATCTGTTACCATTGAACATGTACTTGTTTTCCAAGACATTTCCAGGAATTAGTATCTGTATTTTGAAACAAGAAAAGAAAATGTTTTTTTTTCTGGAATCAAGAAAAATGAAACTTTACTTTACAAACTACTTTAAACAAGAAAAGAAATGGACAGTCCACCAATTGTATTTTATTTATAGTTTCCTTTATCGTCTTTAAAACATTATTTTCTACTTGACAGCAGCTGCACAATGTGGATGGATTACAGGCACAGAGATAAGATGTGATTGTGTTTCTGAGCAGGATTCAATCCCACATTGTTTCACTTGTGAACTCTAGTTTAATTCATCTTCTTTAGTTTTATTCACCTCCTTAGGCTTACTAACTGTAAATAAGTTGGACTTTCATCCCAATTAAAACAGCTTAACTACACACAAACATTTCACTAATGCAGAATTACTGCTGACTTAGACTGGATTGAGGTGGGGATGTTTTGATTAGAATGAATTACCTTTTCTTAAGCATCCCGAGAAACACGCGAGGATCTTGTCATGGAGACGAGGTACGTGTGCAGCCCATGAGACTCGGATGACTGATGTGTGTCTGAGACAAAAGCTAAACACTTCAATTGCCTCGCTCTCCATGAGGGGGGTTAAGTTTAGAAGACAGTTTGCTGGGGTAATACCTTGATTCTTAGAAAAGGAGAGAAAAATCCCTTCTGCATCAATCATTTGTTCCCCACGTGTGCACACGCTTTCTTTTCTACAGACTAGCTTGAAACGCTCTTGGACACACAAAAACACTATATCCTGCAGCTTCTGTCCTGAGTGGTCATTGGGGGGAATCTCTTATTAGAGACTGTATTGTTGAAAATAACATTTTATTAATAATTTGGTGACCTCCCATAAGTCACCTGGTGGATCCTGAGCATGTAATGAGCCAAGCTGCAGACGAATTCACCTGAAAGGAACAAGCCTTGCGTTGTAAAAGCGTCGCTCTTCCTTTTTATGGGAGGGTTTATCTGAACAGCAAAGTGTCATCACACCGGGCCTTCTGAATGCATTGTTTTGTGCTGGCCTTGCACATTGCTCTCTAGCGAGGCCGTCCTCGGCCTGCTTTTTGAGTGCTTGATATAGATATGAGGTCACAGGGTGAGGGGGGGAAGCCTTCCCCTCTCTCCGCCGGGGCCTGTGGGTACTTCTACCCGAGTAAGCAAACAAACAGGGGGCACTTTGCTTCCCTCAGGGGCCAATGATTCCCCTCAAAAAGAAGAAAGAGCCACAAAGGCAGATTTTAAACGCTGGGGCAGAAGATCCCTCGGGGATGCTTCGTAATGATCATCGATATCTGGTGCCACTTAGGTGTAGCCAACAACACAAGCTTTTAGAAGTGAGATGGCACTTTTTTTCATTTAACGAAAATACACACAAAAAAAAAAGATATTCAGCGCTCTCGTGAAGCAGCGGGTTGTTGCTCTTTGTGCTACGAGTCAACAGACTTCAAGGAGAATGATCAAGTGTTTGTGTTGTCTCAGTGATGCAGCTGGAAAAGTAAATTAAAGCAATTAATCAGGGACAGCCCGCATCATTGCATGGCATGTGTCTGCCATTTGTATTGTTTTCCCCCTTAGCTGTGTGTGTGCGTGTGTCAGTCACACACTCTGCTTGTTTGTCTGTGCATGATGGATGATCACTATGTCAGCCATTAGACTTTAAAGAGACTTCTGTGTGAGTGTGCTCCTGAACTTCTGTGTTATGGAGGACCTGATGAAAATACAAGCAGAAACAGTTTAAAGGAATATAAAATGTCCCATTGTGGGATTAATGAAGTAACTCTATCTATCTATCTTTTGTTATTTTTACACTTTAGTTTCTGTATAGATTAAACAAATTAAATACAATGTTTACTAGTGATATAGTGTTCGTGATTTTGTTACCTTTTGACAGAGCGAGGCTGGCTGTTTCCTCCTGTTTCCAGTCTTAATGCTAAGCTAAGCTAACCAGCTTCATATTTAACGTACACACGAGTGGTTTTGATTTTCTCAACTATCTTTATAGGATTTTTAGGTAATGGTAAAAAAAAAAATTCACTTGTCTTACTGTAAGTTAAAAGTTGATACATTTGTTAGTACTATTATAGTATTACATGTAAAATTTACATTTGCTTAATTAATCTCATATTAAGACTGAGTAAACTTTTTTCACATGATGTTCATACGTCTGCTGTGGATCCTACTACATCCCCTTAATTAAAAACCTGAGATAAGCCAATGAAGTAGAGTTTAGAGCTATAGTTAGGGTCCTTCTATGTATGCAGTTACAATAATGTGTGTGTGTGTCTGCAGGCCAGAGGTAGCAATGAAAGCACAAGAACCAATGCCATGTAAGGATTCAAGCGTGTCCTTATTTTCCCTCCTGTCTTTGTAAAGTGCAGCTGTGTGTTTGTGTGTGGCAGACTCTATCTACAGTGTTGCATGTCTCTACATGCAGACTTGATGGTGTATTTTCATCAGCATGTCGGATCCTGGGATGATAAAAAAAAAAACCTTAACCTACAATTAGCATCTATAAATGGCATGAATGTGAGCTTTAAGCCCAGCGTGGCCCAGATGTGATCTTTCCCTGCCGTCGCAACATATGTGAACGTCTGTAACAAATGTAGGTCGCATCAGGGGGACAAATCACGTTGGTTGTTGTGTGTCATGCTTTGCCCATTTTGTACATCCAATTTAATCATTACACATGTATAGTAATCCAGACAGTCAGCCCCTGCCCTACTTTAGCATCCGAGAGAGAGACACAGATGTAAACATAGACATCAACACCGAGAGGCGGTCGGGTCAATCAAAGAGACAGAGGAGGGGTGGACATGGCAGACCCAGACATTGCAGGACCCCCAACTCCTCCACGGCTCTGCTTTAGGAGAGAGGGAGAGAAAGTGACTGGTTGCTAGGAGACCTCACCCAATGCAAACACAGCACCATCTGCTGCAGTGAGATTTGGAGTGGGTTAGCCAAGTCGGACAGAGAGAGGGGAATCAGCCCAGGAGGATCATTGGAAACAACACTACAGGGGGAGGAGGGGAGGGGCTAAATGATGATAATGGAAGATAAATGGAAAGCGAGATACGAGAGTGGAGTGGGAGTTAGGAGAAGGGAGGGAGGGAGGAAGGAGGAGGAGAGTGAGCATGACGAGATGCTTGATTAATGCACGACTAAAAGGTGACTCTTACACCCATAACCCTCCTCTGCACGCACATGAGCATCATCCTCACGGAGGCGAAACGAAGCGGCTGCTGCTGATGTTGATTTTTCCCTATTCGTAACAGATGATGCACTTGTTACCATGGGGACAATGAAATGTCACCATCGGATATGGCGGTTCAGTCGCAGCGGGCTTTGTGCCCACGCTATCTGGGGATGCCTGGTCAATTCACACAAACATCCACCTCGTAATGACTGCGAACGCCTCATTTTGCTCAGCATCGCTGTTAATAGTGGCTTTTTGACAGCAAAAAGAAAACGTTAACCTTTTTAAGGTCCACGAGTTATTTATGTCTCGGACCATTCCGTCTCTTAAATGGGTTCTCCAATCTTGCACAAGCTTTTAAATCAAGACAACTGTTAAAACACATTATTGCTCTCACAGATGAAAACATGAATTTCTAAGCAAGAAAACAAACTCTTCCTCAGTTGAAAAACACAGGGCTTAGATGCTCCAGCCCTACTTATGGTAGCTTATATAGCTTAAGGTAGCTATTATTAGCTAACTTTAGATAGACAGGGCCGCGGTCCTACAAAGCCAAAACGCTGTAACTACAATGAGGTGGGGGACAGCGTGAAAAAATTCACATGAACTAGAAAATGGGTCAGCTAATTTATTTACTGTTTCCGAGAAAATCAATTTAGATGCTCCAACGTCTCTAAACAATCATGTTTACAATGCCACTTAAAAATAACAGTGGCTTAATCTTAACTTCTGCACAGTTTGGCTCAGGGCCTTCAGATTTTAACATTTAGAATGACACTTGTCACTTGGGGCCTCAGTGGTGACCGTTAGGCAAAGCTAAAATCGCAGCTTAAAGCATAAGAAAATAAAACGGGATAATCTAAATTTGGTTTAAAATGGTTTGAATTGGTAACGGAAAAGGTTAAAAGGCGGGGGAGCTTACTGAGCAGGGATGGTCTAACGATGAACGCTTCAAAAAAATGTCGGCTCAAGTTTTAAACATTTCTTTCAAAATATCACTTGTGAGTGAATCGCCAAATTTAACAATTGAAGTGCCCCTTTAAAGTGCTCGACACTCTTGAGATTTAAGGTTGCGTGAGAAGAAACAAACGCTGTAGTCCATTCAGATATCAAGGTGCATTTTATTAGATGAAGATCCAATGATATATAGTCAACATCAGCATCCTCCTTTACAAAAGACATTCAAATTGAAACATTTTCAGTAAAAAAGTAGTATCGTACAGCCAATGTGGGGTACCAGAAAGAAAGCATGACATGACCTAAATCATATTCATTCGTTCATCGTATGGATCATAGATAAAACACAATACATTAACACTATTTACAGTCTGTAGCACAGAGGTTGGCGAGAATGGTGGTCCTCATGGTGAATACAGTAAATAGAATATATTCATATATTAAGATCTTTTGTTTACAAAATCATAATACATTATATATATCACAGAGAAAGGCTACCAACAACCTTGGCTTTCAGCTATACGCAACCCCTTGTTTCGCAACACTTTACCCCAAGCAAAATTATATTTTTTGTTTGGTCAATTTATTGTCGATGGGTGGGTTCTTTGGTTGTGCGGGGTTTAATGTCGCAGCCTCCGACTGAGCGATCAGCTGCTGAGTGTTCATCTGTTTAGGTTTGGTTGTAACCGGAGAGTCTTGCACAGCACTCGACATATACAGGGCAACTTCTAGAGCAGTGTTCGCAGCAACGGGCAACTATGTGTGACAAACGGGGCAACTAATTTGACTCAACTCTAAACCAGAATCACGTTTTTTAAAAGACCTCGCGGCTCAAATGGACTGAGGCGGATCTGATGATTTGTTGTATCACAGCACAAGGTTTCGTTGCAACTCTGGTACACACAAAATGTTCTTTGCACAAAAAATGTGACGAGGACCGAGCACAAAAGTGGTCAGAACACTTGTTTCACTTGGTGCATGCGTTAACGTTGCATTTCCACGGGATGGATTCTCTCATTTGAAACCAGAGAATAATAACACATCCAGCACATTAAGAAGGAAAGGTAGCATGAAGGTACCTGAGCAATGCTTCCTATTAATGTTACCTCCGGGGGTCATAACTCAAAGGATGAATTTGGGACAACTGAGGTGGAAGAAACAATATCTAACACTGGGACAAAACCGAAGATAACGTGATGCATTGAGGAACAAAAGAATAAGCGAGTGGGTCTATCTAGTGCATTGCTTCATATTGTTGCCCAGTAGGTCTGTTATGTTTGGTGAGGGCCAGTTAGTGAAGATCAGTGTAACAGCAGTTAAACAGCAGCCATCCCAGACTGAAAGAGAGCCCAAGAGTGAAACCTTTTATACATAAGCATCTACAGTACAGACCTCTGTGGTTATGTATTTACCTCGTAACTTCAGTAAAGGTAACAAATTACTTTCTGTGTTGATTTCTTATCATTTGCATTTTCTCTCGGCCCATGAGACCATCGTGCTTTGACCATTTGTTTGTCAGTTTCTTCAAATCACACAGTTATTTGCACGATAGCAGGGCTTGTGTTTGTATCTGACCGATCTCTAGCTGCCCCCCCCCCCCCCCAAGCCTGCACAGCCTCATCGACCTCCAACAGCAGAAAGATGCTCACAGTGCTCGCAAACCTTTTGGGAGTCCCAGCCAAAGTTGTTCACCTGAAACACGCTTATGTTGTGTAATTCTGTCTGGCCAAGTAACAAAGGTGGACGCGTCGATGTGTCTGCAGACACCAGACCTACACGGGGGAGGATCAGCGGATCATTTTACACAACTTGTTGTATCACAGGAGGAATAAAACCCAGGGTGAGGGCAAATTCCTGTGAGGTTTTTAGGACAAGCTGGGGGCTGTCTGTCTGTATCGCTTTCACTCTCGGCCCATTCCTGAGCTGCATCACTGGCCAGGCATGGAGTGAGTCCAAGCCAGAAGCCATCAAATCCTTTGCATAACTGGATCGGGATCCTCCCCTCCCCACCACGTTGAGAGAGCGGCCTGGTGGGCGGCAATCCCTTCACCCGCCCTGCCCCACATCCCGACACCCATGTGCTCGGGCCGCCGTGCCTCAGAGCCAGGCTTCATCACTGGCCCAGCTGGCACGGCGGCGATCAGCTGGATTTGCTATAATCATCTTAGGTCATCTGATTCAGGCTGATGACGGAGTGAATGCCCGTCGGCTCTTCAACCGAGGCCAATGAACACCGCCAGGGCAGCCTAACCGCCCTCCTCCTGGCTAAATTTCCACTGAATGACGGGTTTAAACATTATTATTCGGCAAGGTGGAATATTTCACACAATGAAGATGTCTCCTAGCAGTTATAGAGGAGTGTTTGAGGAGCTACCGAATAACGTTTCAGTAAAAAAAACGAGACAATGAGCCATCTCAGTCACCTAGTCCTGCTAGCTGCGTACAGGCCGGCCTGTCTGCCTCTCTGTCAAGCTGGGATGTCTGGGACCTTGACGTATGTGTGTTTGTGTGTGCGTGCATACATCAAGAGTTGTGTTAGGGAGGGATGGGCAGAGAGTTACAGAGGTTAATGGTAAATCAGCCAAACCAAAGTCACACACTCACACGACCCCCCCCTCCCCCCCCTCCCCTTCCATTCAACCATCCATCGAGTCATCCAGCCCCCCCCCCCCCCCCCTCCCCCCCCTCCCTCTCCTCTGTTGCAGTGGTGTCCCGGTTGCTCGTCCCTCAGTCCCAGCCGTTGTCCTTGATCATGTGGGCCAGCTCGATGATGAACTTGCCCTCTTTATACTTCTGACTGCTCTCAAAGGCATGTTCCTGGAGGGTGTGGCAGAGGGCAGGAGGGATTTAATTAAAATGACAGATGGACGGAGAACAATAACATGTCCATGTATTTGACAGAGAGTAGGATAGCTAGCAACAGACACAAGGTGCATTTAAAACGTCCCTGCTCATGACGGCCCTTACAGCTAGATATGAAAACTCTTGACTCAGTCCTGGCCTGTCTCTGCTGCTGGCTCTCTGGAAGCTGGTTATGTAACTGTCAGGCACTAAACACTGCAGAGGAGCCTGCAGAACCAAATCTCTGACCGGGCTGGATCGTCATACCTTAAGCTGGCGGGAATGTGTGTCTCACCGTCGGTAAAACCGAAAGGCCACAGGTTTGAGCCTCGTAACCGCCAACATAGCTGTAGAGTCTGCTCTATTTCGGCAGGCCGAAACATGCATTTCTAATGTTAGGTGTGTAATCCAAAATTCCTCCAACTTCACAGAAGCCTAGCAGCTCCACTTAGTGTTGTTTTTATCAACTGAAATACATCAACAACATAATCAACATTAGTTTTCCTTATACAAACGGTATGTTGACTGCAAATGTCAATCATATGAAAAGCATGAATGCTACAGTCATTAGCCTTTTTGAGATACTTTAAACCCAGGGAAAGTTTTGCTTAGAGTTTTTGTTTTCGTTGATATTTGAAGCCTCAAATTTTCAGAATTGTGTGCATACAATGGAGAAAAACTGTAATCCAGCATTTTTTCCCCCGGGCATGTAGCCAGAGTTTTATTGAAATGAAAATCTTCAAGCACAATGAAGCCAGGTGGCATCCACCAAGGCTACTTGTGTAAGCTTGTAAGTTTCTCCAATGGCTCATACTTTGGTTTATGGCTAAATACCTGCAAAACTAATGACATTCTCATCAAACTCAGCTGTTTTAACTTAGTGTTTGGTGCTAAATAGCGCATATTAGCATGCTAACAAGCTAAACTACGATGGCAAATATTGTAAACATTCTACCTGCTTAACATGAGTATGTTAGCATGCCATGAGAGCATTTTAGCATGATTATGTTAGCATAAAGCAAGGCTGTGTCGAAGTACAGCAGCCTCACAGAGCTGTTAACATTGCTGACTGTCACAATAGCGAATGTTCCTTCTTCTAATACGTGCCTTTATGGGGATTTTTACTAGTGCTGTTCCAGAAGACTTTTACAGGAAGGTGTTGGGAGTGTTTTTAACTAACGGATGTCTCTCATGGCGGTCACTTGATCATGCTCAGCTGCGGTGGCTTCTGCTTGCCAATTTTACCACAGCGTGTTCCAGTTCCACCTCGCATATCCCCAAATTTGGATATTTCTGGCCCCAGTAACTGACAATGATAGCAGCAAGCACTAATCTCAAGCCGCAAGCTTGAAAATACCTTTTTGGAAGCGTTGAGGTCAAGACCAAGAGGTTAAGATACGCTTTTTACTATTATTATCACATCCTTTTAAAAAAACACTGTATTATGGGGATAATTTGAACACAGCTCGTGTTTTGAGTTGCTAATCAATGCCATGCAACTTAAAGAAAATGACAACTTCTGCTTCGTGTCCAACTCCATTAACAACCCTGTGTTGTTGTTCAAAAGCCACACACTCATTTTAGGCCTCTCTTGAAAGCTGGAGTCGGCTGACACAAATGTTCTTTCACTGTGGAGCGTCTGTGTCTTGCTTTGTCTTTGGCTATTTTGGCTCAGCGCTGCAGAGGCACGTTATCAGATTTCTTAATTTAGAAGTGCAGTAGGTCAAGCCTCTCAATAGAACTCTGACGACTGCGGAAAATCAATACTGCTGCAACCGACATTAATGGAGACTCTCCATTAAGTCCTATCTAGTGTCTGTGTGCTTGTGCATGCGTGTGACCTCTGTTTTGTTTCTGCCTTGTGGGGTCCTGACAGGAATAGAAACTACCCAGAAAAGTTTCTACTTTTAAAACTGGTTCGCCAGGTGTTTGTACCAGGCGGCATAAGGAAAACGGATATTTTTAGGCTGGAAGGTTATAGAATCGGTGTTAAGGTTAGACACGTAGCGGTGACAGTTGGATGTTAGGCTGAGAGTGCTGGTCAATGGAGGCTTCTGAGAAGTCCAACAACAAGGACATGGTTTGTGTGTGTGCCAACTCCTTCAGGATACAGTCATGTGCCCTTTAGTGTAAACTCTCACCTCCACGCGGACGGGGTTCACCAGTGACAGCTGCCCATGCACAGCTCCGTTGATACATGAAGACGGCTAACAAGCGTGGATGCTGTTAAGTTCTCCCTGACATGAGACATAAAATACCACCTGTACTAAATACATCCTGCATGTGTATTTTGTAACGCTGTATCACAGCTAAACTAATCAAGTCGCATAAGATAAATAAAGACTTCTCCTTCATATCTCCATCTGTTCTGAGAAATCTATCTCATAGTTAATTCAGCCCACACAGCAGTAACACTGCGTTGACCCCGAGAGAAGAGGAGGTCCAAATATAAGTAGGGTGCAAATAAAATGAGGGTGTGCTATAATAACAACCTCCCAATTTATCGTCCTCTACCCTTGGATGCAGTTTGCGGTGCATCAAAATCGGGACACTTACGTATTTCCAGCCCAGGGTGGTCTTGCAGTTCTCACAGTAGATATCTGCGACAGCGTGCAGGCCTGTGAGCAGAACCCTCTCTTCTGCAGGGCCACAGCCGACGTTCACCCTGAGGGAGGGAGGGAGGGAGAGAGAGAGGGGTGGGGGGAGTTTGTAGAGAGGAAGGAGAGACAAAGAAACAAAAGTTAGAAATTAGTATTGTTCAAGTGGCTCAGTTGCATGTACTGTATGATGTACTCTGAGTGAGTCACTGCCTCACACCCACTCACACAGCGCATACCGATGGGGCGCCAGGCCAGGAAGCATAGATTCAAACAGCCTAATTTTCACACTCAATTTCGGCTGATAATGACTCCGAGGCACAGGCTGGCTCCCTCCACGCCAAGGCTTCAAATACAACACGGCTACTGTGTGAAACAAACAGTGTGCACTTTTTAACCTATTTCAAAACAACAGAGTTAGAACACTGGTCTCCTGCCTTAAGTCCAGCCTGCAGGAGAGTTTTTCGAAACGCATAACGTGAACCAGGTGGGTTGAAATGCAACAAGAGAGGGATACTCACACCGAGTTGAACAGGTAGGCTCTGCCTTGGCTCCCCTGGAACGACTGCAGAGACGAGATGAGACAAAGATGAAAAGGCTGAAACAAGAATGAGCCCTTTCATACAGTGTGGTAACTATGAAATTACATAAGCATGCTGTTATAGTGCCATAATGCCATGAGTCAAATAAGAGAGAGTTTTAGTCTCCTTCTAAAATACCCACATGTTCATTTGAGACAGGCCTTTACTGTAAAAGAAGCTCTTGTATAATAAGATGATGCATAAGTGGCTTTAGTTGCGATGGAGTTATTCCCTTGCAGGCAGTTATTTTGAAAGCTACTATTGAAGGGACACGTTAAACGGGTTTCTATCGCGCAGATGTGTTACGACCGACAGAAGGCCTTTGCTCACAGGTGAGCAGTGTTTTCATTATCACATGTGGAAAAAGTGAGAGTGCATTCATAATCCTCTTCTCTAACCAGTTTATAACATAATCCATCCACAAGCAATAGCGTGGTGGCGGCTGACACAGACGTACAGGTGTTCAACCTGTTTGTTTTCACAATTCCCCAGCCGCTCTGCCTCTTTTTTTAAATCCACAACGCTTGTCGTTTAATGGCTGTTAATCCTCGTCAATTTTGCTCTGTATTATTGACTGCGCTATGAAATTGAAGTTCTGTAATAATTAGCTGCCTGGATGCAAATACTGTCCTCATGGTTTCCAGGAACAGCCACTGTTGGTAAAATGACTCGGGCCACTGGAGCAGCTTACCTTGGAGATGAGCTCGTCGTGGTTGGCCAGGTGAGCTCGGCAGTGGATGCAGCTGTAGGTCCGGTGGCAGCTCGGCAGGTACGCCTGGAAGGTCTTGGAGCGCGTCATTCTGACCATGGGCGGAGTTGGCGGGCGGTGCAAGAAGGGACTGCCAGCCCAGGTCGGCTCACAAGGGAAGCACCGCAACACACAGGTGAGGGCCGTGGTGGGCGGCGGGTTGGGAGGCGAACACCTGCGCACAGGGGAGGATAGAGGAGCGGCTAATGGTTACACGGTTGGGTAACAGCTGCTTCCTTAAACTGATGTTGTAAACTGAGCCACAGGTGTGTAACTGCTCATGGGATTACGGTCTGCTCTGTGTGTTCAGAGAAGTCTCCGACCTGCTCGCGTCTTTGAAACTGTTAAACCTCAAAGAGCTATGATGTGAAGTGATGCATAATTAATGAGCCTGTGTTCCAGGCTGAGACACTACATTACACATTTCAGTTGCAAGCATAAAACACTGAAGAAATTCTACTTTTTTTATGAGATGAGATACAAACATGGTACAGGTACAGGCATCCACCACACAGGACATCGCTTCTTCTAGAGGCCAAATATGAGTCCTAGTTGGTCGAGAGGACAGTTTGGGCTATCGAAGCAGAGACAGACAAAAGAAATCAAGAGGTAACTGTTATCATAATTGCTTAGTTAGTCATTTTTTTCAGCCATGCCGGTGGCATGGCTCTAGGGATGACAATGTCAGTCTGCCGAAATATCTCAACAGCTACTGGATGAATTGCCGTAAAGCTTCGTACAAACATTCATGGTGCCCAGAGGACGAATCCTGACTTGGCGATCCACAAATTTTTCCTCGAGTGCCACCATCGAGACGAAAGTAAAATTTTCCAATGTAGGTATTTGCAGGTATTTTGTTTCAAATCAAATACCTGAAAAACGAATGACATTCCCATCCTCAGCATTACTTTGTGTTTAGTACTGATACGCAAATGTTGGCATGCTAACACGCTAACTAAGATGTTGAACATGGCAAACATTATCCCCGCATGATACACATTAGCATGTTGGTTGTGTGCATGTAAGCATGCTGACGTTTAGCATTTAGCTGAATGCATCGCTGTAAGTACAGCCTCACAGAGGTGCTAGAGTGTCTCAGCCGTTATAGTTCCAGCTTCTCAAATATGACGATTAGCTGCTTTCCTGTATCGTATCATTGTTAGTTGAACACATTTAGGCTTTGGCCTGTTGGTCGGACATTTTTAGATGACAAATTGTACTCTGGTAAAATATGGTGGGCAATTTTATCAAATTTTTGGGGCTTTTATAAACCAAACCATAAATGAATTAACTGATGTGGCAGAACACTGATAATGAAGGCAATCCCAGCTGTAACTTGTTGTCAAACTATTCTGCACTTACTCGGGTCTCTGCAGCCACACTAGAGCCCACACTCAGTGTTTAAGTCTGTGAGGCTGCGGAGATAATCTGCTTAGCGTAGCACAACGACAAGGATCGTGCTCTGCTCACTCCATGATATCCAAATAGACCGAGCCCTTAAAATACTTCTGCTGGTGTGCCCTGGTGACTGACAAGATTACTGAGCTGGCCCGGGAACCCATCCCAGAGGCTCGGGGCCAGGAGTATGTTTTGACTAACTGTACAGGAGGCTGTTAGGGGCCTGTGCTCTTTACCTTGGGCTGCAGATTTCATCTTTATGGTTTTATTGCTTAATGCAACTTTAGTTGCGGTTTCAGCCCTGTAGCTCTGGTACTAAACGCAACATATCAACTGCAAAATCTAATCTCGCTCTACTCCCCAGTGCTACTTTTCATAAAGCTGCGATGAGCCTCATTTAAACAGTATATGCACCTTTTTACTACCTATTTCAACTATTCTTTCTACTTTAAATTACTGCAACAGTAAAATACAAAGACATGAGCATTCTAAATAAATGAAACCAATAACTTGTTATATCGTTCAGAAGACTTTGCCTCCTATAAAATTCTGTAATACCTGGAGTTGTTTCATCACCTTCACAATAGGCCGTCCCATTCTGTCTCCCTTCCTGTCTGTCTTTACTGAGCCATCTGGAAAAACTAACAAAATACTGAATGGGAGCAGGAGGCCTCTGTGACTTCAGAACAAACAAGAGAAGAGAGAGAGAGAGAGGCCTCTTTACTTTACCGCCCTGCAATATGATTGTTGTTGGTGTCGGAGGCTGATGAAGGCTCCAGTGCTGATGGGAAGGACCGGGGGATATGAATAAATAAGGCAGTGAGATGTGCCCTTGTTTTCTCTCCTCTGACACGATGCCAGCGGCGTGGGATAGGGGCACAAAGACACGCTCAGTACAGTTGTCGGAGTGACCCCTGACACACACACACACACACACACTGGTGTTTAACCCAAAGCGTGTTTCATCCTCTCGGTCATTTCAGGACTGAGGAGAAGGAAGAAGTTTACGTAGGATCCAGTCCTCTGAGATCAGTTCACAATATTGAGAACTGCCCTACAAAACTGACACATTGACAATTTACTGACATCATTTCAGACTTTTGTCACTTGATTATTTTAAATATTTGGCTGCTGTGGAACTTGGAGCTGATATGATTAGTGGATTGATTGATTAGTCAGTCTTTTAGGACAGTAAACTGAATATATTTGAGTTATAGACGGCTGGTCAGACAAAACAAGCAATTTGAAATTCAACAAATCAAGACAATCACTTACATTTGCACAAAGCTGCCTGATTTATATATTAGTAATTAGTCTTAAGTATTGTAGCTAATCTAGGAATTTAAGCTTCTAATTTAATTATAATTAATCTAATTTCTTCATTTAAGCCTCTACCCCTGCATTTGCAACAAGTCACACAGGATAAATGTAGCGGCTAGATTACTAAAATGTTATGTATAGACGAGAACCTGTCGGCGACAGCTGAGAGGCGAGATGTTTACTCAAACCATCGGCTCTGGAAAAATCGGTGCTGGATTAAAGTGGTGCACGTGTTGCACATCTTCTTGTAGGTCATACATAATCCATGTGGGGTTCTCTCGGTGTATTATCTCTGAAGAATCACTTCATTACAGCCATAACAACAAGTGGGCCAGTGCATGTTGATGGCTTTGGATGAAAACAGCTGATACCTCTCACACACTTTATTAAAAATACATTGTCATATAGTCGCTGCGTGATGCACTGTTTTGATAATCGGGGGGGGGAAAGCAGGTAAAAGGCTTTTACCACATTAAACAGATGAAACTATCCTGGATCTGAACAAGGCTGCACTATGATGCTGTTTGACATTTCAAAACATTTAGTCACTCGTGTTGGTGGGTGGACGTGCTTGAAACTAATTTTGCTATTCAACATGGTTTGTGGGAACAAGGGTGCTGACTCGCTGTAATACGCTGACGCAAAGAGCCGATCGGGGCTGCTTTGCACTAAAAAACAAACCCAGTTTGACAGAATAACAAATTGCATAAATGATCAGATGACTAGAGGAACTGGGTTACAGCGATTCAGACGGGCTCCAACAGCAGGAAAGTTTAGCAAAACTGTCTGTATAACCTGTTTGTATGTGTTTGTCCATCTTTTATAATTTTTCAGTCTGCCTCTATGCCTCTCGGCCTGCTTGTATATTTATTTTTTCTGCCGTCCCTCTGTCCATTCATCAGTTCTGCCGCGGGTCGTTTGAGGTCACCGAGCTGTCCATTCTGGTCATTTCTGGGTGTCATCACAAAAGGCTACGCGCCACGAGTCTCAACAGCCAAAAGGGCCCTTGTATCCCAACAAAAAAACCTTTGTTATGTAACGCACTGATGCTGCCGCTGCTGATGCTGCTTCTGACAATGATCGAGAGCAGGAGAACGACAGAGATACAGGAGGGGGGGGACAAGGAGGGAATTAAACGAATGGGGAGAGGACGAGGGAAGAAGCAGCGTGTGTCCCTTCAGTAATGGATGAGTTGTGTTCGCCCCACGCTGCTGCCCACAAGCTGCACCGACACGATTTCTGTACTTACTTTCTTCCTGCTCTCCATTCAGTCTTACGCCGAGGCCAACAGCAGCATGACATCACTGACTAGAGGAGGAAAAACTCCTCTCTGCCCCCCCCCCCAACCATATTAAATCTCACCGATGAAGCGATGCATCCCAGGTGTATGTGTCTGGTTACTGTTGCTATGGCTGATCTTTACTCACATTCTTCTGTCTGTCTCTATTTTGTAGCGTCTTCTCAGGTACTTTAGACACTCGTACTTGTGTATTTCCTTGCAGAGTTTGTCCAAGAGAAACTCTTTAAATGCCAATTTTCTGGTTTGTTCGTAAATATAATTCCTGTTGAATTTCTGTGTGAGGCTATCGGATGATAAACTGTGAAAGCAGTGATTAATTAAAGGTGACAAAAAAACAAAGTGAATGATGGGATAGAGTGACTCAGACCTGTCCAAGCGTTGGCACAACACATTGTACATATGTTTATGTTCATGTCTATAAGTCCTCTCTGTGAAGGATTACTTTACAAGGCCTGCAACGCTCTGATATTGATCATGACTCCTCACATGATCAATAACTATCTGCATGCAGGCTTTGCAGTAAAAAATAGATCAGTGCAAAGGTTGCAACTTAATAACAGTGTCTTTTCTTAAACTGTCTCACATGGACTTTATTTAGTACATGTTTTTTTTAGGGGTGGGATGAAGCATTTCCACCTGCTGGCCTAACTGTCATTGACTTGTATGGCATGGCTGATGTCACGTGGGCTAACCATCAATAAATACACAAACCATGAAGGCTTACACACTGTGTGTGTGCTTATTGAATCAGGTCATAAGCAGTGGCGCACTTCATCTGGGGCAGAACTTCAGCCACCACACGCAGCACAGATGGCGGGGATGCCTCAGCTCAGCAATGCTGAAAACACACACGCACGCTTGCGCACACACATCACCCACTCTGAAAAGCTCTAACATCTGCAATGACTTTTGCAGATCGATGATAACCAGGTGATTGTCGTCAGAGTTTATGATCACAATGTGCGTATTACACGATAACCCGCATTGATCACCGTTGACGTGCACCATCACGACCAAGCGCGCGCACGGGGATGATGGCGCATACGTTCAGGACTGCCACCACAAACAGCATGTGACCGTAATAATAACCACTAGATACTGTAGCTTCACTGCAGAGTAGACCTCATCATCCAATTCACGAAGAAAACATCAGCCCAGGCCATAGACTGTGTATAAGAAGGTCCAGGCATGATAACTACACATGACGGCCATGTAATACATGTTGTTGGCAGTATACAAGCTATAAACTTGTGTTGTTATTGTGATATTACAGCACGTGTGGTTGCATGTTAAAAGTTGTCTCCGTTAAAAAGTAGGCTATTGGATGGGCTGTGTGCATAACAACAAACGCACCACACTGAAAAATAACGCAGAGGGAATTATTTTACCTTTGAAGGGAAGAAAAACGGTTCTCCGCGTAGCTTAGAAAATGTCGCACCTCCTCGTTTTCCTCGTGGCAGTGCCAATCCTAAACCCCCTTTCGCATTCCTTTCCCAGGCAAATTTCCTCTTCTCTCCCGGCCCTGACAAGTCCTGCAGAGACGCAATGTTTTGACGCGCAATGATGCCCAGCAGAGTTTAGAAGAGGCAACTAGAAGAGAGTGATGAAACGGCCAGCCGGAGCGAGAGGGTTCCCTCCAACCAACTTCCGTGTTCGCACAACAACCGTTATTCGGGTAGGATGGCTTATTTTCTTCGGTTTCTGTCCAGTGTCTGGGTTTTGTATGTTTTATTGAGACGTTTAGCAACGTGATTAGTGGTCTGTTACTTATACTGTTGTGATACGTTGCTAATATTGTATTTAAAAACAGTGTCGTGCTTAATCAGTATGAATGTCACAGTTGTCTACCTTTACCAATTGTTGCCTACTGGATGAATACATGCTGTAAAATTATGTAAACATGTATTTGCAATATGTTTTTGTTTTTTCAGTTTTGACAGTTATCCCAGAAGTTAGCTAGCTAAACAAGACAGTTAGGCCTATTATAACAACTGGGCCTACCTCCAAGAAAAATTTAAATTCCTTACGGTTGCTGACCATCACAATACAGCTTTTCAATGAAATTAAACGGTGTGGAGCACTTCAATTGGTAACTTTAACACAGTAAAAACAACTTAATTGTTAACACGACAGCTCAATAGCAGACATTCCGGAGGACGGGAGCTATCTTGACGGCTGAGTTGACTGATCTTTGGCAAAAAATCTCACTGGCCGTTGACTTGATGAGTAATTGACAGCTGTATCAGCCAATCAGCAAGCTGATAGGGCATAGCAACACTAAGCTTATTGGTCGAGGGAGGAAGCTAGTGACAAATTATATTACTGGAATTTTTTAAAACTAAATTCTCCATGAATGTACACTAGTACATTACTGTAGTTGTATTAATCAAGCAGGGGGAAGAGCAGATAGACCTCACTATCTGTTTGGATGTTTTTATCATGGAAGGTTTATTCCCGCTACAGGGAAAACATCTTAAATCCTTAGTCTACAGCGCCATCTCCTGTCAGTCTATGGTTACCAACTATTTATCCATATACATTGTCATTGTTGCAGTATTTTTTTATGTTTATTGACAGATAAAAATTGACTTTTTCAATAATCTTATTAAATCAAACGGCATACTCCTTGTAAAGGAAAAGGCATTTTAATTGGCTCCGTCAAAGATTAACAAATATATAAATGTAGGCATGCAACACAAACGCACACCGAGTACAGCACAGATAATGGCATCAAAAATATTCACTAATTCTCGATCTGTAATATGATTGGTAGATCACAATGATTTTGGATGTACAGGTGTTCTCAAAACAAAATATCAGACGAATGACTCGCCCAAAATGCCCAACAACAAACAAAAGAAAATCAAACAGCAACACTGTTTCACCTGTAAAACACCGAACATTCAACCAACACTACATTCATCATTGACCCTCAATGTCACAAGTCTGGATAACAGAACATCAGTGGTATGCATCAACATGTATCAACGTTTTTACTTTTTAAAGCCCATACATTAAAAATGATCATGTCTTAAATACGAAGTTTCATTCTGTTTACGATCGCAGAACACAGTAGAAAACGGTACGACTCATTAGTATGACATGAAAAAGGTTAATTTTGTGCAAAGTTTCTCTCTTAGATTCATTAATGGATAAACTCAGTCAGTTTCAGTAATTTCACTTGATTCAGAGGAACATGTAGAGACTAACCAACTAACCGTAAACATACAACAGTGTCTTTAAAAAAACACCATTTCAAAACAGTGTTTGTTTTTTGTATTTACAGACAACTCCACAGTTTGAATTGTCGATATGGAGCAGTGACACAACTCTCCTCAGTCCTCACTCTGCTCCTTTGAAACTCGATGTAGCCGAGGACTTGTGTCTGCACGCTGTTATTTATGACATAGCAATGTTTTATATGTTCTAGCACAAAAAAAAATCTCTATAGTGTATTATTGCTTATATATGTTTTCAATTTAAAAGACAATCTATTATGAAATTCAAGGCTGCTATTTCAAAGGCAATTTTGTCCCATTTTATAGATATAAATAGAAGTGCTACATTTGAAATACAGAGCATTAATAAAGCACCAAACAACTATTTTCTATGTAAAGAAATAGTCTGGTAGTAATGGCGTCCTGAGCAGAAAATAAAGTCCTCTCCCTCCATGTGTGTTGTAGCCGAGCTTCTCTGTGCTTTGTTTACTTAGCCGGTCCTGCCGCACGTGCACTTATCAAAGTACCCAGACGTCGTGAGAGCCATGTGGCTCCATCTATCCCTCAATAGATACGCTCTGAATTTTGAGTTTACCACCTTATTGAAAAGATTGTGTGGTTACATACTGAACTCTCACACTGTCATGTGTGCAACAAAGAACCTGTGTGTGTGTCCTTTAAGAGTATTCTATGTGAGTGAAAGTACAGAGGTTTTTGGTTGTGCAGGTAGATTTTGGCAGGTCACTGGGGCTTAGGAATACCATTCCTGTCCAAGAAGACTTTCAGCCTGGAGGGGAAATCTGTCATAACTCCTGTGGCTCCTAAGTCAAATGCCCTCTGGAAGTCCTCCTCGTCGTTCAGAACCCAGATGTACACCTAAAGCCAGAAGCAGGACTCGGTTAAAAACACACTCATCACACAGCGAAGGTTAAGGAATGCGTCTGTACTCTAAGAGCAGTGTTTGCAGCCACTCTAGCCTATTCGTGAACCTGCAGGAAGCCTGGACATTTCCCAGTAACTGCTCTTAACTACAAGCATAACACTGCAACAACTTCCACAAACGGCTATCGGCAGACGAGCTCTTTTCTTTCCTCTGGAAAGTTTTGTAGTTATTCTTGGACGAAAAGACAATACAGGGAAAGTTAATATTGACACAATTCTGAATATGTCCCTAGTTGGTCTTAACTATGCACATGTCAACACTGCAACACTGTAAGAAATCCTCCTAAAACGTCTGGAGCTCACTGAGAGAAACACTATGATAAATTGACTTAATAGTGGCCAATGCTCATTATTATTCCTACACAATTCGCATCCTCTACATAGTCAATCATCCACATTTATATATATATATTTTTTTTCTCTTTTATGAGGAATACTCTAGAACAGGGGTGTCCAAACTTTGTAACTCTAAGTTAAATCAGCTATAATCACTATTCTAAAATGATTAGTGACTCGTCTAAAACATTTAAAAAAGGAATAACTTCAATAGAATCATTCTATACAATGTAGCTTCTTTACATTCTATTAGAATGTAAAGAAGCTACATTCTGATACAATGTAACTTATTTACATTCTATTAGAATGTAAAGAAGTTACATTGTTGCCTTTTCTTTTCTTCTATACATACATTGTTATTTAATCATTTTATTTTCAATGACAGCAAATAGCAAATGTAACCAAATGTAAGCATTCATGTGTGAACACAACAACTATTCTGCCTTTCTTTCACATCTTGAAAGTCAGATAACACAAAGAACAAGCCATCTAAAAGCTAATTACATAGAAACTGATCAATATTCTCACCTCAAGACAATCTTAAATATGACTTAGTGAGGGTAATGAAAAGTTGTCTCACATTTAAGTTCAACACACATGAAACAGGCTAACGAAACAAATCAAGTTGTCTCTTAGTATCTGATGATAGCTCTTCAGTGTTACGAGCCAGGCAAACATTAGCAAACTCGGTCTTCTTCTCGGGGCAATTATGTTTTCTGCTATTTTCATAACACAGTCTTTGATCAACTTTGTCATGTTTGTCATGTTTAGCAGTTACCATGGCCACTTGGTAGCTTACTTTGATGATGTTTTCATGTGAAAAGGACCGCTGCTGTGAGGCCAAGTTATCTTGGAGTTGCTTCACTTTTCTAGCTCTGTCGCTGTGATAGCTTGTTGTAGCATTAGCATGTTTGGTCTCGTAGTGTCTCTTTACATTATATTCCTTAAACAAGGCAACAGTCTCATGACTAATTAGGCAGACACAGTTGTTTCGGTTTTCAGTGAAACAAATATTGCGATCTCCACCTCTCCTGGAAGCGGCGGCCCTCGTTATCGACTTTCCTTTTTTTTTACTTGCCGTAACATGACAGGTCAAGGGTCAGAGCCAATTTCAAACAGCCAGACAGTTACAGAGTGGTGCTGCCACCATGAGATAAAAAGAGGAATTGCATGTTGAATTTGTATGATTTATTCATTCCGTTTTGACTGTGCTGGCGGGCCATAAATAATGCATTTTAAGACAGAAGGTGCGGGCCATATAAAATCTGACCTCGGGCCGTGATTGGCCCGCGGGCCGGACTTTGGACATGCCTGCTCTAGAAGCTACATACCTGTATTCCCCTGGCAGTTAAATGATCAAACAGAGCTTTCCTCATCAGCAAACTGCAAGAGAGGAAAAAAAAAATACTCTTCTTTTGGGAAAACTGTAAGTATATCAAAGCTAGAGAGGTTTAGTTGCACAATTGTAAAGGTTTTGCATTGATCCTTGTCACACAGTCATGTATGTGTGTATTATTTTGTCATGAGTTATCAGAATTCTCCCCAATGTCACAAATATAGTGTTCAAGAGAGAGACATAGTCACGAATACAGACATGCAAGGAGAGTGAATGAAAAAGCAGAGATATAAAGTATGCAGATTTAAAGTGTGAAATACAAACACCCATAGATTCAGCAGCTCTGACATTATAATAAAAGAGGACAGAGGGGTTTCAAATACTCAGACAAATTGGTGACTTACGTGTCTGCCAGCCAGGCGATGATCCGCTGACTCCTTGTTAATCTGTTGGGATCCTTTACTCTGCAAGATCACACAGAAGAAAGTGTCGGGGAGTTACATTGTGTTGTATAAAGCTAGTATTTATTGCTACATAAATACTGTAGTGGCCTTTACAGAAGAACACATGAAGAACAAACTATTCCTTACAAAATATTCTAAGTGCAAGACCCAGGGACCTGACAGAATGAAAGATTAAGCGAAATTAGATTTGAGGTTTTAGTTGGTTTGTATCTTTTATAATTGAAATGTGCTTATAGTTTATGGCTCACTAGTACAAGCACAAATAACACTGCTGGTTTCACTGTCATCATACCTGGAATGATGCCTCTCACATTTTAATTTCTACAATCCAGCTTCTATTCACCACCTCACCATCTGCGTCGCTAATTTCCCCGTGTCTCCAAAATGTTCGTACGCACGGGTCAGAGTCTCCGTACAGGTGAGCACGTTCTCCCGTCAAGTTTGTTTTTATAGATCGCAACGTTTGCGTGGGAAGCGGCGTGCGCCTCTTTCAGACCTGTTTTGTGCGTACGCAACAGTTATAAATGAGACCTCAGAGCTCTCAGCCTTCCTCAGCAGATGGAGTTGGCGCATATATGAAACTTTAAGGTCATGTGGTAACCCCCCCCCCCATCTCAGTTCAGGGTTTGTCCTTGGTGTCTGGTGTGAGGATGTCTATTTGCAGATGAAGGACACAATGTGGCTGAAAGGTCACAAAATGTCCAAGTAAATAGACCTTGAGCTCATTTTATTTGTGTCAAACAGCTGTTTCTGGCGTCCATAATGGATCCTTACCTCAACGCTACAAATTGAGAACTATGAGCTGGAAAAATGTTTCCAATGTCAAGTTAACCTTTTTAAGTAAGATTTTAAACTAGTGAGTTGTGCTAGTATGTGTGTACAAGTTTATTTTATATCCAACTATAGCTGCTCAAAGTACTTTGGCCAGCGCTGTCGGTTAAGAAGTAATTTTGTTCCTGTTAATGTTTTAGAGTTTGGGGCAGAATTATAGTTTGATCTTCTTAAACTCTGTCGTATAGAGAACATTTTGGAATTGGCTACCCCTGTGAACTCAACCTACCGACCTCCTGCTATCAAATGCTGTGTACTTGTATACTGATCCCCTCTGGTAGAGTGTAGTGTTACTGTTGTATCCTACTCACAAACGAGGAACTGTATCTATGTTGTGGACCTCTCCCAGAATTATTATTTTTTTTATATATAAGTGCATGTCTTTTTTAATTTCATTCCGGCTTTTTTGTGTGTGTGTGTGTGTGTGTGTGTGTGTGTGTGTGTGTGTGTGTGTGTGTGTGTGTGTGTGTGTGTGTGTGTGTGTGTGTGTGTGTGTGTGTGTGTGTGTGTGTGTGTGTGTGTGTGTGTGTGTGTGTGTGTGTGTGTGTGTGTGTGTGTGTGTGTGTGTGTGTGTGTGTGTGTGTGTGTGTGTGTGTGTGTGTGTGTGTGTGTACTTGGTGATAATAGAGGGCATGGGGATCTCCAGAAACTGCTCCTTGAGGGGAACGAAAGGCAGAAGGCCGGTGTAGAAGAGGCCTAACAGCTGCAAGACTCTGGGAAGGCTGAACATCACTGGAATACGCGGGTTCTGCAAAAAAACAACAACTATGAGTTATGGTCAATTCCCTAAAATTCAGTCACTACTGGTGATAAGTGATGTTTAAAATGTACAGTGAAACACCTACAGTCTATAACCGACTCAGTAGTTGTATTGTAAAGAGCACCGAAATAATATTATTACTGGTAGAAGTGTTTTTGAAGGAAGATTGTCTCCCTGAAATGACTGTACTGAAGGTAAAGTGAACTTTGCATTTAATGTAAATGTACCTCTTTGTAACACTTCTTTACAATCTTGTTGCTGGCGTTGCCCCAGACCGTCAGATGCTCTCTGTCGTACTTAACCACCAGCTCAGAGACCTGCAAAGTAAGTTTCAGCGTCAGCAACTTTAGATATACGATGACGTAATCGTTATTGATTCTTCTTTCAGGACGAAAAAATACAGCAAAGATTCTGTGAATAGCAATAGCTGTTTAATAAACAAGGCATGGAAAAATGGCAAACTAAAAGAAAGATTGATTAAAAACAGGACAGCTGTTTTATACGAGGGATAAGTACCAAAAGAAATAAATAGGACACACACACACACACACACACACCTTCTTGATGAGCATGTCGTTGTTAACCTTGATGTCAATGTTGACGGGGGTATTGGGAAATGCATCAAAAACGTCCCTGAGAAGAGGGATGCGTTTGTCCTCTCCCCCCTCACAGAAACACTCTGCACAGACGAGGACAAGTGTTTTCATCACTTCAACCGTGTTCAACAGTTATCCATCATAAGTAAACTAAGATAATAAGTTAATTAATCCATTTTTACTGGTGAATTGGCAAACCTCAAATAAACATGTTTATTGATGACTGAAGTTGCGGATATGCAGCTGTATGTGGGTTGTGTGCTAGCCTTGTAATTACACCAGTCATTGATATGTGATACTCACCTCTCCGAAAGGATACACCCAGCTTGCGGAGGTATGGAGGGAGCTCCTGCCAAGAGCACACAATGGTTAACATACAAGAAATGCAGCGTATAGCCAGTCTGTATGGTCAGGTCCTATCTAGAGGTGGGGTCATGACACATTTATCTCGGTCAATATGAAAAGAAAGAGGAAGGCAAGGACACGTCAAAGCATGAGTCACGTAAAGTTATCTGTGCTTCCTTTGTTCTACAAGGCCAAAGAGCAATGAAGCTGTGAACCCAATCTTCAGGTACACAAGTATAACTATGGCGTCAAATTACGTAAGGCCTCTCCAAGAAAACCGAGATCTCTGTTTCAAAATCCATTAGACGTGTGGGCCGTCAAAGATGTGTAACACCGAACATAGCGGAAATCCTGGGTGATCAGCAATAATCCGCTGACTCACCAAGCATTTCTGCTAGATCGGATTATTTTAATCAGGTAAAAGTTCGTCACGTGACATATCGGGTGACTTGGTGTGGACCTTGCACATGATCCATCGATGCTGTTAAGTCATTCACAGAAGTCTCGACACAAAGACAACTGTTTGATTTTTTTTTTTTTACTCAAATATTTGTGGACCTCTTGGCCTCTGTTGTCTATTACATGCCAAGCTCATAGAAAAACAGCTTTTTCCATGTTTTAATAATGTCAGAATCACAATTATTAACATTTTCATTTTTGTAGTTTGCCTACTAAATCAAAAGGAACAGAGAGGTTATAAATTAGTAAAGTGTAGTTATTTCTCTGTCGGTTATAGAACTTAGGGGATATTGCGGAGAAGTAACTCACAGTGTAGCACATGTTGGAGATGTGGGCGTTGATGCCAGAGGCCCTCTGCAAGCTGGCATCATGTGACACCACTACCTCTTCATCTTTCGTCAGGTGGCAGTCCAACTCCAGCATGTCTGTGCCAACATCCACGGCGCTGCATGGACCAACACACAGTAAACATAATGTAGTTATCACTCCATATTATCACGTACACGTTCAATAAAACCAAAGAGCAGTTCAACCTCCCAATCCATTAACGAATCGATCGGAAACAACCGCAGCAGCTTATCATCTGAGGCTTTGACGTGAACCATTATCTCGAGACAAAACAGACAGTGGTCACAAACAAAGCTCAGATGACACAAACTAACCACAATCACATGCACAAGCACCAGTTATGCAAAGAAAGAACTTTGTCATTGTGAATAAGGTTTATTCTCACTGCTTGAAAGCTGCCATGGTGTTTTCCAGGTTTTCACCGGCTCCTGCAATGAAAGAAGTAAAAACACTCAGCGTGGTACAGTGTTTTCTGTGCGTTAGCATTCCACAGTAAAACCTGTCTGATTGAAGCACAGTAATAAATACATCGCATTATAACCAACGTGTAGCCGCTGACAGTTGAATGGGCACAGACATGAGCATGAGGCTCAAGATGGAAATTAAACATCTTCATATACAAAATCACTTCCTGAAAAATAAGTTTTGTGAGGAACTGGCGATATATTTGCCATGCACCAATTTTATTTTAAGGGCATTTTGAGAACATGATCAATGCTGAAATCAGAGTGAGTGTCACACAGACTCACCTCCGCGATGGGAAATGTGCCTGCTGCAAAAAGTCTCTTGCTTCTTCCGGTGCAATAGATTTGGGCATTTTAGCAGCAGGGCAGAGGTGAGCACGTAGCCCGTTACCGTCGACAGGACGTACACAGCAGCACACATCTCCTATCGGTCGTCTGCAAACACAACACACTCAAAGTCAATGTCTACAGTTTTAATACACTCACTTTTCCCCCAATTAAATAACATACCAAACATGAGAACTTATCAAAGTTAAGTGTTAAGGCTGTTAACCTGACCAACAGCCAAAGGTATTGCATTTATATTGATTTATATCAGAGAACTGTACCTATAATAATTCATACTTTACAAAATTATGGAACATTATTCACCAATTATCAAAATTACAATAACTGATTTGTGTCAACAAAGCAGATATGCTCTTTGTGAGATGCAGGACTAGTTTGCACCTCTCAAGTATTAGATAACATATTTCATATTTAAAATATTTACATTTCAGCTTTTCTTGTCACTGTGTCTCTTTGTTATTGTGACACTTTGAGCTTCCTTTGTTGGAGAAATTATTTAAGTTAAAATAATATATTGACTACATAACATAAAGGACATTCTTTCTCAATACACAGTCGCAACAACAGGTTAACTTTCAAAAACCAGTTTTACTGACGATAGCGTTCTCGCTAAGTGTGGCTAACGTTAGCTGAGCTGGGCTCGAGCTCACAAGATTAATCTTACCTTTTTCATCAAGTTATATTGGTTTCCTTTTCTTTCTTTGTGTTGACTCACCTGAGTAAAAAACAGTGTGAGTAAGCTGGTGTGTATGAGGATAAACGGATCACCCTCGCCTCTCTCTCCTACGCCACAGCTGTCTGTCAAAACATTCACTGGCCGCTGTCACCTGCGAGCGCATGCGCAAGACTGTGCTCCCTCAAAGGGGGCAAACACGATGTCACTTCCGCCCGAATATTTCAGAAGAAAGGCGGCATTTCGACAAATGTTTTCTACCGAATCAAATACTACCGTTTGTTTTTCCATAAACTAGTGTGTCTGATGATACATCACATGTCAGCAAAAGCATATCGGAACAGTAATAAAAATGGCTCATATGCTACGTTACGCACTCTTTTATAATACACACCTATACTTTCTGCATATAGTTAAGTCTACTGTACCTACTGTGCAGACCTGTGTAGATTTATGGATTCATTGTTCTTAGTGTAAAGTACCAGACTTGCACTCACCATGCACAGCAGGGCACTATCATTATGTATGTAAACTGTATAATATTTGTTTTGGTTTATTTTAGTTTCTAGCTAAGAGTTTAGATATTCATGTTTTTAAAATGTAATTTCTTACCTCTTTGAGTGACATGTCATTTGTGATTTATATGTCTCTATCCACCTATCCATCTCACAAAACATCACACTAAACATTAATATATTATTAATCATCATTATTAAATGTTACAACATACAGTGTTAGTTATGTTAAACCATTTTAATTTGAGGACAGAGTGCAAGCCAGCAATTCTTTTAAATTAAATTTAATTTAATTATTAAAGGGGACATGTACAATGTCAAGACAGTAATACAATAAAAATACAATAAATACAATACAAATAAACACATACCATTTTCATCGTAAATTATTCAAATGTATTTATTTAAAAAAAAAAAAAAATTACTCTTTCCACCAATTTATCATTTGTGCCATCAAATTACAACTGCCAAAACATTTCTCCTTCACGCCAGTCTCGTTGGTAAAGTGAGTTTATAACTGATTTATTCCTTTCATCCACCAGATGCTGCTCATGTGCAGCTGTGTAAACGAAAAAACAAAAAATGCTGAAAGATTAAACATGCACAAAAGCTCAGTCTAATTAACAGGAAGCTGGGTAAACCATTGCAATGGCAACAATACAGACCTTTAGTACTTGAATTGTGTACATAGTTGTAATATATAGTTAACAATAACATATCGCCTCTGGCTCTGTGAGTGATAACTGAACAATGTAATAACTGGAGAAGTTCCACAGAACAATGTCCAAGTCAAAATCTTGCACACTTCTACCAGTCAAAGTTCACTTCATGCAATAAACCGTCCATTGGGATGTGACACACACCGCGAAGAGACACACTTGAACATGGAATTATGTGCAAGCCATTTTTTGGTCGCTGAACAATTTTAAAGCTTAACTGGGTATTATTTTCAGTGGGTCTGGGTCTGCTGTCAGAGTAGTATGAAAGATAAAGTGTTCACAAAATGCCTCAAGATTTAAGAGTCGTTCTGGAGGAGTGGAAATGTCTGGAAGAAGAGTATCAACAACTTCTGGTAAGGATCGGACAAAAAGCAGCTGACTGTCAGATTATGCTCATAGAGCAGTTGTAAAAAATCATGCTCAACGTAATGTTTGCTTGGTGTTGTTTCACTAAATCATTTCACATGATAAAATGTTGTTTAAACCGCTCTTGTGAAACTGCCATATGTCAGTAAATTCATGTACAATACCGTGTGCTCCAGATTGTACTCTACCATATTCTCCAAATGTTTTTAAATGTTTAAATGCTCCTTGTGGTCTACATTTTCTTTGGTTCCTGATGTAACCCAAAGTTCTTCTCATCCAGGAGACACACAGACTGTACTTACAGAAATTGGAGGAAATTTCCAAACTACAAAAAAACTGCTCTTCCTCCATTTCCAGTCAGCGCAGCAGACTGAAGGATGTGTCCCACCTCGTGAAAAAGTAAGTTTACACTCACACGAATTCATACAGATTCATGAAAGAAAGGCTTGCTGATGTATACAAAGTGGACCCCTCTCAGTTCAACAACCACACACAAACAAACATGTCATGTTGTGCACTTCCAACATCCATCAGATGCAGCAAAGGACCATCAGAGGAAGATGCCAAGACCTTGGATGAAATGAATGAGAAGATAAAGATGCGACCAAATGCTTTCTTTGAAATGGAAGCTTTCCTCCCCAATAAAAACGGGTGATGACTTCCATAAAAACAGATCGAACATTAAATACATTATCGGAAGTACATGAGAAAAATAATATGGTTTCTTCATATTTCAGTTTGTACCTCAGTCTGGTTCTTGGAAATGTGAATGTCACTCTTCTCAGTAAGCAGTCAAAGTAAGAAGTGACTATCAACGCTAACGTCAATGCTTTACTTCCCTAAATCAAACATTTCCATGGCTGATTCATTAAAGCCGTGTACTGTTTATTGAGAACCGCATTCATCACGTCCTTGTCAGATTTGCCTACAAAGATGAATACGAGAAGTTCAAGCTGTACCTCACAGCCATCCTGCTGCTGTTCTCCTTCATATGCTATTTCTTTGAGAGCTACAGGTAAGAATCATCACATCACAGCTGCTCCAGCCTCGTCAGCTACAATGAGTTTATCAAAAGGACGCTGCGTTTACTGCGTCTTAATCCGGCCCTTGTCCTCTATGCCTGATTTTAGATTTCTTGATGCAATCCTCAATTTCCTGCTGGTGTGGTACTATTGTACACTAACAATCAGGGAAAGTATTCTCATCGCCAACGGCTCCAGGTTAGCTCTTTCAACCATCCTACCAAAATAATGACAAATTTCCTATAAATAAACATATTGGTAGCTCTCTGAACTTTCTTTTTTTTTTTACATATTATTAAAGGCAATTATTCATTATTGCACAAGCAAATGGGATTTAAGCAACTAAGTTTAACAAAGTGTAAAACATACAACCTAATATCTACTTAAAATGTATCTTGTATTACAGAATCAAGGGCTGGTGGGTTTTCCATCACTACATCTCAGCTTTTTTGTCTGGTGTAATGTTGACATGGTGAGTACAGCAAGATAAAAACAGATTAAGAATCAATGAAACTCTATATTAACCCATTCAGAAAACGTAATTCGTACAATGCTTGCTGTGATCCTTACCACACATACTGTTGTTGCCGTTAGAAAACACATCCTATATAATAACACATATGTCCTCCCTTTCACACCTATAAGGCCAGAGGGGAACCTGTACAAGATATTCAGGAACCAGTTCCTTGCCTACTCCTTGTATCAAAGTAAGGTCAAAATACTTCAAAAGCATTCGTGGTTCAAACCCTTCAGAATCAAATCAAAGCCTGATGCGTGTTTCTTTCATAACTCACAGGTTTTGTTCAGTGTCTGCAGTGCTATTATCAGAGCGGATGTCTGTACAGGCTACGAGCCCTGGGAGAAAGACACAACATGGATCTGACCGTGGGTGAGATACACTGACGCACCAAGGACACAGAACACAGCCTGCACATCATAAATAAAGATTTTAGTGAAGATATCTGACTTTTGAGAGACAGTGATGCTCCATCAGGCATGTCTGGAGCTTCTCATTGTCACTGTTGTAATAAACAGATGTATTAAAAAAAAAGCATAATAATTTGAACGCTGTTCTGTTCTGTTTTTAGAGGGATTTCAGTCGTGGATGTGGAAAGGGCTGACTTTCCTGTTGCCCTTCCTGTTTTTTGGTCATGTGAGTACATTCTGATTCACAATTGAACTTGAGACATTTCCTCTAAGTACTGCTTAAAAATCATGCTTTGTCATGGTTTAGACTGGATGACAGAACTGTTTAAAAAAAAAAATGCTGATATCATTGTAGACTTGATATTATTCAGCACTTTTGGGCATGATTTGAGACAATGTTAAGGTTTTTGGTGATCTGAATAACACCTTAAGCTTTAGCTTGTCTGTGCTTGCACACCAAAGTATATCCATTCACTTTTTACAAACACTTAAATCTGAAGTCCTCCTGTTTTGTCTTGCAGTTCTGGCAGCTCTTCAATAGCATCTCTCTCTTCAGAATGTCTCAGCTCCCAGACTGTAAAGAATGGCAGGTCAGTGTTCTCACAAGTTTTTATAATTTCACCTTTTACCTGCTTGTATATTATTCAGGATTTGCTATCTAATCATCTATAATCTACCCTGCTTACTTATTATCGTATTACCTGCATGGCTAGAGCCGTGTGTTCACTTTGTACAGCCTAGGGTTACATTACAATAGATTTGAATGAAATTGCATGCCCATCTGATCCCCAGTTTATATTAAGGAAATGATGATTAATGAAAGCTGTTATGCTTACTCATTGTTCTCTGTGTTCCTTGTGATGCCAGGTCTTGATGTGTGGTCTCTGCTTCCTTATTCTGTTCATGGGAAACTTCTTCACGACAGTTGCTGTGGTCCGTCACAAGGTCAAGAGCAGGAATCAGAAACCAAAGAGTCTGTGACAGCCCAGTCTACTATGATAACAAACATCAACAACAAACATCAACATGTCTACAACATATTGTCTCAAATGCTACTCTCCAAATTAAGAGCATTATCATTACTGCTGGTATAAACATTATTTGCTGTGCTATTATATGACCAACTCATTATAAGTCTTAAATATCATTACAAAACATGTAAAAACAATATTTTATGTCTAATCAATCACCATTAAAGGTTGAATTATGCTCCACAAAACCTCCATGTTCTTATCTTTGTATAATTAGTCAAATGAAAGGAATAAAAGAACCCTCCAATAAAGTATTTCTTATAGCCTCTGTGAATCTGTTTTTTTAAGTACTACAAAGTCTGTGCTTGTGCATTTGTTTGAATATGTGTGATTGATGCCCCTTAGTCCTTTTTTTTTCAAGCCTTTTATGTGGTTGGGTTGGGCGTGTCAATTCTGAGTTTCCCTGCAGGGATTGAAAAGTACATCTCATTCTATCTCATTATGTAACATTGGACAATTCTTTCCTCCCTGTGTTGTACTTGTACATTACTTGAGTATTTCCATTTAGTGTTACTTTACACTTTTTTACTTTTACTACATTACAGGCAGAAATATTATATATTTTACTCTCAAAGCGACAACAATTTATTTTGCATATTATACAAAACCTGTGATGATCTTATACAAATTAGATTCATTATATTAACTGTCAGGCAGTCTAAAGTAATGACAATAAAACATATTATAATGCTAATAGGCAGTGGTTGAAGAAGTATTTAGAAGCGTATACTTAAGTAAAATTAGCTATACCATGGCTATAAATGTACCCCATTAAATAGACCTAGTAGTACAGGGGTCTTAGCAACAAACTGTACTTCAACTATCAAAAGTAAAAGTACTCATTTTGCATCATGGCCCCTGTCAGTGTTGTATTACTGTATACTATTGCATCATTATTACTGATGTATTATTATATGTAAGCAGTACTTTAATGTTGTAATTTCAAGGTGGCACTAATTTAATATCTTTATAGGGTCACTCATGTAATTCATATTGCTTCATATTTTATGAACTGGTTTAGTATTTAAAATACAATTAATCTCTATGCACACACAGTTAAGAAGAAAAGACTGAAGTAAAGTTCAAATGCTTTAAAATTGTACTTTAGCACAGTACTCGGCTGCTGAGAGGGGTCATTATGCTCCCTAATAAACACCTATAATACTTTAAGTACTTTTTGGGGGTTAATAGTTCTGAAGTTTTGCTTAAAACAGAGTTGTTGTTATTTTTGGCATTGCTACTTTTACTTAAGCATGTAGAAACCCCTCACAGGATGTTGGGCTATGAACTGTGCACAAAACACCCTTTAAGTAGCGCAGGACACCTTTGAGGGATCTGCCCTTCAGTCTGTCGAGGATACACACGTCTGCTGATTGAATTACACAACCATGACCCATGGCCTGCTGCGTCCGTGAATGTATAACTTCCGTATCAACATTACTGTCTCGATACACGTAACGATGTTAGGTAATGCCTGAACAGACCGGTCCACATTTTAATCACGTGTTCAGTGAAATTGGTAAATAAGCACATTTTACTTAAGCAGACAATCTAGACATAACCGTATTTTTTTAAAGACAAACATCTGCTGTGTATCAATACATTTTACCATCTCTAGATTTAAATTATTTGGCGTTAAAAGTGCAGCAGTCCACCCCCGCCGCCCGGGTTGAGTTGGTTTGATCCTATATGGCGGAAAGTTTCCTTCCGTGTTGAACACAGTGCGAGCCTGACACAAAGAGGGGAGGCGAAGGTAAGCACTGCACCAAACTCACCAATCTTAGTGGTTCTGCATCGACTTTTAGTCTGTGTCAGTCTGTGGGGACTACACGGCAGCGTGAATAGATTTACACCTCAACTAGAAACTTAATCTGCACTTCATGTTTGTCAGTGGAACAGTATCTAAAGAGAAGCGCTGACTCCTTGTTACGAAAACTCTCCTTGGAGCAAGTCGTTTCCCAATCTTTGCACATATCCTGTTTTACACAACACTTGTTAGTCTCCTCATCGAGCTGTCATGTTGTTCACAGTGTATGTTTTCAGTCCAGGCAGTAGTCAGGGCCCTATGTCCCTCTACCGCTCTCTATCTTATTAAACTACCTCGTTTTACTTCACCGCCGTCGTTATTTTTCTAAACTAGCAAAATCGGATATTCCTCAATTTAAATGAATTAAAGCAGGTGTCTACATTGCACGTGCAACTTTCCTGCACGCTTTGGGAAACCGGTGCCTCTTACGTGATTTTTGAGTGTTGCATAATAATTTGCTTAGAGCAGAAGAAGAGCAAAGGGGGAATTGTTGGGATGAACTCTTGTGAACCTCGTCCATGTCTGATTTCGTTGGTCATTCAAACCTTCCAATAGTAACAGCTACTGAACTATACAGTATACACACTGTGTTTCAGGGTTTGTGTGTCTATAACCGGGACACTGCTTGTTATCCTTCGCCACTGTGTGTGAAATCAACAAGAACAAATTATAATCGGTAATTAAGTTCTTAATAGTTTAAATAATTAGTTATTTTGCTTGTGTTGTTGCTGCTATTTTTATACATATATGACACGTTTAACTTGAGACAGGAGATGCTAATTGACTCTGTGGGGAGATCACTGTGTAAAGTAGTCAACATACTCTACCACAACAGCCAATGATACTATTTAAATGATTCATGCGTATTCTTTTGTGTGTTTGTGGCCATTACCGTAACTCCCGGATGAGCAGACTTATTTTTATTACAACAATATGTATTCTATCCTCGTTGATAGAATCGTGGTGGACAAAATACACCCTTTCAGTAGAATACAAGGCAATTCAAATGCACCACAAGTGGTTAAGGTTCTGTTCCTTGTTAGATTCCAGCTGTGGACTCTTATTGTATGTCTAATGTCTCTCTCCTTCTTCTGTACGGCCTCTATACTGTCCAATAATAACAGCAGAATTCCCAAATCTAGATTGTAATTGGTTTAAAGAAAAACAAACAAGACGCAGTGTTTTATTCCCTCCTATACCAGCATGATAAAGTGTGTAGCCGGACCTTTCTTTGTGGAGATAGTTTTAGCTCTGCGAGCCCTGGCAGGTTTATTTTAAAACTGTAAAATGTTCCTTTCAGTACATATCTTGGTCTTTGATAACCAAATTGAAGTGATCATAACTCAAATGTTTTAAGTTATTTGGGCCTATGCAAACAAATATGAACATCAGCCAATGTATTGTTATCAGACTTTAAAAAAAATTGATATCTGCCTTTAAAATCCAGTATTGGTCAGGCTATACTGTAGACATGATAAAGGGCACAATGAGAGGCTATTACAAAACTAGGGAGTACAAACCTGACTAATCTGACAATAGTATCACAAACTGGTATCGCAGTAACTTCTGTACCTACTTGGCACCTCAGTGTGTCATAGATAATTGGTTTGCTTAATACGTCGGTAATAAGTCACAAGTCAAGCAGTTGGCAAGCCAGTGCTGTATTGAGCGAGTGTGTTCTGAGTTCACGGCTGTGTCGATCAAACTGTCATCTAGTTGCGGACTCGCCGGCCTAAAGGAATCGGGAGAAACCCCGATCCCATTGTTTGCACTCCTTGAACCAAGTTGAAACTTGAGAGCTCTGAACACGATGTGTTTTTTGTGCTCCGTGTGTAAAGAGCTGCTGTCGTGGATGCATGACAAGAAAGTCATTTTGTATCGAAAGCAGTGGGTTACGATGTTGCAGTGTGTACAGAGCCGATTGTCCAATAATGCATGCACAAAAGCCATCATTGTAGAGTATGGCATGTGGAATACTGCTCGCATATGTTAGCAATCATATGGTTCTGTGCAGCATTTTAACCAATTTTATGCCAGAGCCCCCAGTTTGTTGAACTGACACTGATTTTAGAATGCAGATTGTTTAATTGCAGCTGTCTTAGTCATTATAACAGAATGGTTCTAACGCCGTTTGTCCCGTCCCTCTGTAGAGGGTCAACATGACAGACATGGACGCCGAGACCGCCGCCCACACCGAGCCCATGGCTGATGAAGAGGAGCCTCTTTTCAGCAACCTGGACCTCTTCCTCTTCTCCCTGATCGTCGCCTTTGTTGTTTACTGGTTCATGTCCCGCAAGAAGCCCGAGCCCATCCCCGAATTCAAGAAGCTCGACACGCCGTGAGTATCCATCACAGTAAACCATGGGTTTCATAATACATAAATTAAAAAAAAAGTCGAATAAGTTGAAGCCCTTAAGCTAAGAGGAAGAGCGTGTCTTTTAGATTATGCTTTATTTATTTTATGGATTGTGTAGATTTAACAGATTCTGATCACTGTACTGTTGGTTCAGAGTTTGATCAATCCTGGTTTTGATTCATGGAATATTTTCTATTATATAATCATAACAAAACATACTATTATTATAACAAAATATGTTGCTAAATGACTTTTGTTGGGCCAAACTCTGAAGTAAAGTAGTTGTGTGTGTGTGTGTGCGCGCGTGCGTGCGTGCGTGCGCACACAATCATTTACTGTAAAATAAAATCTATAGCCACATTGTGTTTGACCTCACACATACTGTTGATTATGTAAAAGCTTTACAATGTTGGTGTAGCGAGAGACTTCTTCTTTTAGTCGACATGTTTTGGACATGGCTTAAAGAAGAATGATGATGAATAGGTGTGTGTGTGTGTATCGTCAGTGATCTGCTTGTGTCTTATTTCATTGCAGCAGTCTAGTTTAGGTCAGTCTGGATCTAGTTGACCCTACATGGACCCTAAAGCAAGTGTGTGAGAGTGCACGGCTTAAAGCTTGTAAATGTTCCACTAGTAGCGACCTTTGTTTCGCTCTCCTTGCTCTTTATCAACATCTCTGTTACTTAACGTACCTGATCTCCCTCTCTCTCTGACGCGGGTGCCTGTTCCCTTCACTCATAACCAGGGCTGTCACACATTAGTGAGACGATTAATTATACAAATCATTACGATTTTAATTGTGTTTTATTGTTCATTTTATGTCTCACAGCAGTGCTGTTGTATTCGTTTCAGTGGCTATTCAGCGAAATGATTCAATGTTTGCAAAGGACTTTAAATTGTTTACTGCAACAATGTTTTACCTCTCGCTCTGCTGCACTGATTGTTATTTTAGATAGCTTGTTCTGAAACTGTTGTGTTGCCGATCTTATCCAGAGAAAAAGCGGTTCAGGACAGTTCGGTTATGTAGAAGGACACTTGATTTTATCTTCAAAGTTTAATCAGCAGACTGGGGCTGGGAGGCCTGTGACGGATGATTTCTTGCATTTCTGCTGTCCTGATGTCAATGGGGAGTTTGTTCCACTATTGTGGCGCCAGGACAGCAAACGGTAGTGACTTTGTAGAGCCGAGGGCCCCTCCGTAGTGAGGGAGTAGCAAGCCGAGTGGCAGTAGCAGAGCGTAGTGGACCAGCGTCTTGAATCAGGTTCAAGCAGCCACCGGGAGACCGTGCCGAGGAGCGGAGTAATGTCTGAGAAGTTGGGAGGGTTGGAGACCTGCCGGGCTGCTGCATTCTGGATGAGCTGCAGAGGTCAGATTGCACATGCAGACACGTTATCCAGTAGTAAGTTACAGTAGTGTAGGAGCAAGATGACAAGAGCCTGGACCAGAACCTGCACCGCCTACTGGGTGAGGATCGGACGCGTCCTCCTGATGTTATGGAGAATTAATCTGCAGGAACGGAGTCCGAATCTGGGACAGCACAGAGTTTTCTATGGCGATGGAGAGGTCACGGACGGGAGAGCAGCTCAGATGTTTGTCAAGGTTTTAGCTCCAGGTGGTGTGCAGACATCCACTGAGAGATATCAGCTCAGTTCTCTAAAATCTTAAGAAAAATTATTTCACACTTTTTAATTTTCCCAAAAAATGATTTTACGCCATCAGAGCCAGAGCCGCAACAGGTTGCACAAAGAGCCAGATTTTGTCTTTCTGCCACACATCTCATAGACTACTCGGATGTATACCGTTGCCTCTTTTACATACAAACACACACACACACACACGCACGCACACGTACTCTACGTAACGCAATCTAATTGAATCTATACCCCCGGACTCTTATCACTTCATTACCTACGTCATCGTAACTGCTTTAAGTTATTGTCGGTGTCTTGTCTTTACGTCTGTCTTCCATTATTATGTCACTAAATGTATTTATTTTTTTGTCCCATTGCTTCACCAATTAAAAAAAAAATAAAAATAAAAGATTTAACTTCTGTTTGTGGACGTAAAAAGGACCCCTTTGGACAGTTTGATGCGGTGCAGATCATGAGCACCTGGATTAAAGCTGAGTCCAGAGAGAGGCGAGTGTGCTGTGTGGATTTTGCTGCAGGGTATAGTTGTGTAGTTCTGTGAGTGGCCTTATTAACAACATTAGCCTCGGTGATATGTGTGCAAAGTGTCTACAGCCAAGTTGCCTTGCCTTGAAACCATGAAGTCTTGCGTATTGAGTCTGTGTAAGGCGGCGTAACACCGGAGCACTACGTACCTACATGGTATTTCACTCTCTGACTCTAACGATAATGTAAGAAAGATCTCGGGCAACTCAAATAACCAGGCGATTATGTAAAAATAGCGACGTGCTTACTCATCACTCCGTGGAGGGATTGGAGGCGTGGCTTCATTTCAGCGGACCCTCCTTCCACTGGCCACTTTTTAAGTCCCGCCCCACCACACAACACAGTTCCTTTGGTCACCAGAGTAAAGCCTCGGTCCAGCGGCAGCCTCACTCGCTGTGTGGCTGAGGTCTTGCGTGGTTCTGTGAATGGAGACAGTGGTGGAGGCTGGGGGGGGGGGGGGGGATCCTGACCATTTGTGTGAAAACGGGAGGTTTGCTCAAACGAGTGTGTGTGGGGGGGGAGACCCCTGTGGAGCACGTTTTCCTGTAGGAAGAGTGTGCATCTGTTGGAGGCGGGAATACAGGAAGAGAACACGGAGCTGGTCTCCCCTCCCCTTAAAGGGAGCAGTGATTCCCTAACTGTTATGAAGGGGGCGTAGTCTTTCCTGTGCTTTTGTTTTTGGCCCCCGAACCCATTTTGAAAGTTCCCTGGAGAGCGAACGAGGAGGGCGAGCCAAGCTGCGTTTGTGAGTCCTCCTCAAAGGTGGAAAGTTGAGGCAAAAGACAAGCAACCCTTTCTTTGCCCTGAGTTGCTTTTTTTTTTTTTTTTCATTCTTCTTTCCCCACTCTCCTGTTTTTTCTTTTTAGTGTGTGTGTGTGTGTGTGGGCTGAGCTGCTCTGCCATTGGTGAAAGGCCATGTCACAAATAGAATCCTTTTATGATAAATGAGGTTGCCATAGCAATGACATTCCCCTCTCTCCTCCAGTGAGATGAGGGCGGGGATACTTCAGAAAATCTCTCCACCCTCTCCCCCCTCTCCCCTCTCTCCCCTCCTTCAATGGTCCACCGAGAGAGTTGCTCTGATAACCGGCCAAATAGTCGGAATGGATCTTGTAGACTTTTTCGTTCCCAACACCTTTCAGACCGGAGAGGAAAGGGGGCGGGGTTGAGGAGGGAAGGCATTTTCAGCCCCGAGAGTGTTTCATTGTGTGTGTGTGTTTTTGTGTGAGTCAAAAGTGTGTGTAGGTCTGCAGCTCGGCTATGTTTTATGGGAAAGTCAGTTTCCCACCATTGTGTCCTCAGCGGTTGCCAGACACTGACGGGGCTTGTCGGGCTGTGTGTGTGTGTGTGTGGAGTGGTGTGTGTGTGTGCGCGCGCGTGTGTGTGTGTGTGTGTGTGTGTGCGTGTGCATGTGTGTGTGTGTGTGCAGAACAGACGCTGCTGGTTTCAGAGAGCAGCACAGGAAGAGGCAGAGTTCAGATTGTGTTGGAGCCTCTGAGGGTGAAGGCTAAGCAGCTCTTCTGAACCTGCGAGTGTCCGGGCCGCGCTTTCTGGACTGTTTTGTTATTTTCCCCCTCCTGTGGTTTTGGAGTGTTGACGTCCTGCTTTTTGATTTTGAGCGTGGCGGTTCCCGGCGTGGCCTTGCCGGTGGTGAGCTACAGGGCTGCATGCCATGGGCTGTGTCTTCTCCCTGCCAGAGGACAGGAGAGATGCTGCTGAGAGGTGAGTGAAGCGTTTGATTCGCTGCTCCTTGCCACCAGCTATTGTTTAGCGTGATGGCACAGATCACAGGAGGGCGTGTACGTTTTTGATTGACACCTTGTAAGGGATTTGTTAAGTGTGCAACTCGTGGCTTGTTTCCAGATGTAGCTCTCCACAGTGTAATTTACTTGTTTCTAGCACAGACTGGCAAGAAGAAGAAGAAGAAGACAATGTTCCCAGTGAGTTATGTAAAAGATAGTCATCAAATCTGTTTTACTCCAAACATAATCGGATTATTGGGTCTTCGTTCCCCCCCCCCCTCTTTTCCACAAGCTCCTCAAACACTGTGCAGTCGGTTACTGTTGTGTTGCACATTTTCAAGCTTGTTTAATTCTGCTGGGGTCGGATTGCAAAATGAAGAACATGTCATTGGTCGTAGTGAGATTACCTCCACGTTTGAGTGTTTGCAGATTAAGACTGAATTTACTCGGCGTGCTTGTTTGAAAAGGTTTTACTTCCTGGATGGAGGAATGAATGGAAAGTTTATTCTGACCGCACATACAGATGATGAGCTCTGAACTCTTTGGACTAAGCTGTAGATTGTTCAAACAATAATAATGAAAACCACTAATGCATTTTACACTCCAGCCATTGAAGGAAAAGGTGTTCAAGATTATGAGGCCATGTGCGTGTTATCAGAGCCGAACTGACAGTCTCAGCAGAATACTTTATTTCTGTTTTTAGAAATCCTGACATTAAAAACGTACGATGTGCAAAGCCAGCTTTGTTTACTTCAAATAATGTTATAATAATATTGATGAGGATGCAACTAGTTCCACGTCAACTATGATTTGTTTTTGTGTTTGTCAGAATGGTGCGTGCTTTTTTCCTGTATATTCTTCCCATTAAGACTTTGTACGCTAGTGAGACTAAGAGATGACACTAAACAGAGTAACCCAACTTTTTATAGTATGATGATGATGATCGTCCATGTCCCAGAATATCATTAAATATGAGTTTTTATTGAGAGTTAACTCTCAGTTAATCCAAAAGGCCTATCTTTTGCTGTATGCACGTCTTGTTTAATTTTCCACAAGCTCAAGATGCTTTGCATTTGTTGACACATTGTTAAGATACTGAAGTTTGTGAGCTCTCGTTACTATTTTCCTAATGATGCTCAGACGATCCTCCCTCTGGAGTGTCTGTGGGGCGGATTAGGATGAAGCTCTCAGTTGATGACCTCTCAGAAAGAGCCCGCTAAAGCTCTCAGGAATGCTTCAGCTTGGGGGCAAAGGCCTGTTTTAAATTGTAATCTGGAATTTACGCCTCGCTTCAGAGTGCAGCCTGTATTAACCACTGGGGCCCATATTTATGGTGCGTTGGGCATCATGCCTGCTACTAAAACACATTAAGTCCATTTACAACCTAAAGAACCCACAGAAAAGAGGTGTGCAGAGGTCACATATCGCAAATACATTCATTGTCTCCGTTTCTCGCAGCTTTTAAGGCTCTCCTACAGCTTTGTTGCTCTCAGATGTGGAACATCTGGAAACATATTCTACCTCTGCTTGTAGTTATGTGTAGCCGTATTATTCCTTTTTTCGGTGCAGACAGAATTGCAGCTGGACCTTTGATGCTGAATGAAGAGGCGTTGCCTTTTATTCGGCTCAATAATAGATTTTGCTTCCTGCGTCCCTTTTCTTTAATTCATTGTGTGTGTGTGTGCGTGCGTGCGCATGTTGTTTTGATCTGTTTCCGTCCGTTAATTACTCCCTGGATGAACCTGAATCAAGAGTCTGAATTTTCCGTGAGGTGTAGCTGCCTGGTAGTTATAACAACGTATCAACAGCTTCACACTTTGATGTGCTAATGTTTCTGGTATGCTTACTGTACACACAGTCAGTGTGACTCATGCTTGTACGGTTGCTGAGTCGCTGCTCTGCTACTCCCTGTCGTTAATAACACTAACAATGACGAGACAATAAGTGCACATTGCCCAAGAGTTGGTGCAATGTGCACTTATTACATCAGACAAAACCCTTCACTTGCTTAAAACAAAAACTTAAGTAACTTTTTTCTTTTTTTTTTAATGAAAGTTTGCTTAGAATCATCAATAACATTATTTACAATTCTGATCAACGTGATCATATGGCCTTGACACTGCAGTTCCCTATAAGTCAGTGATAATGTTGACTTATCAACCCGTTCTAATCTGTTGTTTGTTTGTGAGCCTTTTACCTAGAAGACGATCAAAGCCTCGGCTATACTCCCAAACGGACACGTACATGAACACGATGGACGTAGAGTATTTCTGTTACTGTCCGCTTGGAGGACGCATTCCACACACGCTCAGTAGATCCGCGGACACCCTACGCAGATCACATTTGCATCACACGGACTCTTTGCGGACACGGAATGTATAACTTTGGTGAAAGAAGTTGAGCTTAATTAAACCCTGTTTACATTAACGAGTAGGATTTGTGGATTGCGGTTTGGAAACGCAACATTCGAGATGGCCCCTCCCGTTTAATGTCCCACAACTAATTGTGAGCATTGTTATTGCTAGTAGGTAGAAGTTGTCTCTTTGTGTTTTTTCATTACTTTTATAACAAGTCAAACCTGTTTTTCTTCCCCCAGAGCACCCACAACAAGAGAGACCAGTTTCATCGAGAAAATGAAGAAAACAGTGAGTGATGTTGCCTCGTCCGTCCCGTCACTTCTGCTTCAGTTGTGGTCAATGTCTGATGTCTCATGCTTCCATCATGGAGTTGTTCTCCAGAAGCAGTTTGGTTGCTGCTGTTTGAAAACATCACTCAGGGTTTTAAAAGAAGACTGTGAGCCATTTGGACTTGAAAATGTTTAACTTTAAATAGTATTGAGGCCCTTCACCAGGTGTTGATCAACCTCGGTAGTTTCCCCCCGTAAAGACCTGTTGATGGTCGGGTTTCAGTAAGTTTAACCTCTTCCTGCTCAGTGGAGGAAGAATATAATGCTAACTTCATTTATTTGATCACTTATACGATGACTGCAACGGTCTCCTCTGCTTCTGTGATAATACTGTGTGCAGTTCTAGATTTAGAAACATAGTTTTGACTTTGATGCTTCACAGTTTACAAGCCAGCCTTGAGAAAATACTTTGGTTTTGAATCATGTGGTTTTTGCAGCAAATAGTTCAGATACCATGGTAATGGTCCGCAGTGCCCTTTAATTTAGTCTCTGTTCATTGTTATGAATTATCATGGCAACACTGTAGGCAAGGAAAAGTATTTCAGGATTCTTACAAATGCATGCACGGATGGATAAGATGTACGTCAGAGAAATGTATTTTTTCTCTTTGTGTGTGTTAAGTTCAAGTCATGTGAAGTTATTTAGTCTTTTTATGCAGTTTGGGTTGTGCTAAAATCATCTCCCTGTCACTCTAGATGGCAATGTGGGAGAAAGTACATTTTAAACACATATTTAGGTAAATTCCAAAAGAAATTCTGCATCTGTTGTGGTCGCACATGGTTTGTGTTTCATAACGTGACGGACGAGAGAGAGAAGGGTCGGCTTGTGATCGTAGTTGTGGGAGAACGCTTTTACACGACCCGAGCAAATGCAAGTAAATGTCCGTGTGTGTGACCAGGGCAAGAACATCATCGTGTTCTACGGCTCCCAGACGGGCACAGGGGAGGAGTTCGCTAACAGACTGTCCAAAGACGCTCAGCGCTACGGCATGAAAGGAATGGCTGCCGATCCAGAGGAGTATGAAATGGTAATTTGCATCAGTGGAACAACACTCAGACTTCTGATTTATAAAATGAACAGAGGTCTTTCTGTGTTACTTTGGCAAAGCAATTATTAAACCTCAGTGGTTATATAATCTGTAACCGTGATGACGACGACGACGTAATACACAAACCATGGCAGATTGTAACCGAGCCAAATATGAGTTTATAATGATGCCAGAGTAGAGTGATCTTCTGATTACACATTCACTCTGCGGTACTGAAACATGTCCAGGCAAGTGAGTCCAAAGAGCGTGTGCTCGGATCATGATGAGCAAGTTATTTCAGTCACAATTATTCAAAGTGAAAAGAATGATGACCTCATGCTTCAAGAATGTGCGGCAACGCTGCTTTGAGAACCAGGATAGGCGTAAAAGATATACTTTGATTTGTTAGTCATCTGAAATGACTTGTTTGCTCACAGGGCAGCTCTTGCAAACAAACGTCCTTAAAATGATTAGTTCTTCAGAGCTCACTGCCTCTGATTGTTATGTCTCATCGTGTTCCAGGGGGAGCTGTCCCGTCTGTCTGAAATTAAAAACGCCCTCGCCATATTTTGCATGGCCACCTATGGTGAAGGAGACCCAACCGATAACGCCCAGGACTTCTATGACTGGCTGCAGGAAAACGATGACGAAGAACTCTCCGGACTAACCTACACAGTGAGTCTTCATGCTCAGATTATGTCTTTTTAATACTTTACAAGCTCACAAGAACTCTGAGAGTTGTCATAAAATGTGATTGTATAGGAATTATGTTGTTGTTATGTTATTAGTTAGTGTTATCATAAACGTGATGGCATTAGGTTAACCCTTTTTAATAAGCACAACACGCACCACAGAGGGGACAGTAGCATGATGCCAGTGACCGTACAAACGTTGTGTTACACTCTGTTCTGCAGCTCACGCTTATTTAAACCGTCAATTAACCCATCCTTTTTGGTCCATACGACATCAGAACACGGTGAAAAATCCCCGTCACAATATCCTAGAGCCCAGTGTGACGTCATCGAGCCCAAATCAAACAAACCCAATAAAACACAAATATTTAATTTACAGTAATTCAGGACCAGAAGTCATTTATTGCTCACAACTGAGAAACCATTCAACATGTGGCATTACAAATCACTGAACTATTAATAATTTGCTGTAACAGTTGCTGATGAATGGTCTATTGATTGACTTAATGCGTTTACTCATTTTAAAATCATGAGTTCAGTTGATGTAATAGAAATGTTTTTCAATGTGCACATTTACTGAATAGCTTCTGTTTAGCTCCCGACCAAACCCCTGCACTGTAATAATGCAAATGATTTCCCCTTTGATGTTTTCTTAGAGGTACTGTTACGTGTCAGTTTGGACCACAACCCATTTATTTAGTGAGTCACGCTATGTCAGTTTGCCTCGCTGACGTACAGGCTCCACTAGCGTGAGCTGGCTCGGCCTTTGTGTGAAAGAAAGGGCTTTGTGTGTTGTCTGTTTAAGTTTATTTAGATCCCCATTAGCTACAGCTTTGCAGCAGCTATTCTTGCCGTCTGTGCGTGTGTGTGTGTGTGTGTGTGTGTGTCAGTGTCATTGTGTCATTGTTGGGGTGCAGAGCCTCTGGCCTCATTCTAGTGAAGAACTTGACTGTGGGAAATTCACCGTCGCGTCCTTCCTGCTGTATTTCATCTATTGTCTCCGGTCTGCGTTAGAGCCACGACATACATTACAGTCACAGAGATCTTTTGGGGTCTCTTGTCTGACAGTATTCAGTATGGCACGTTGTTTTCATTCTGTATTTAAGTAGAGTTAATTGCCTGACAGCAACTTGATAAACATTCACGTGCTTTTCCATTTTCAGATGAACTCTTTGTTTGCTTTAAGATTAAGCCAAGTGCACACTGATGGTTTGTCCCTGTGCCCTGTTCTGTCTCCAGGTATTTGCTTTGGGCAACAAGACGTATGAACACTACAACGCAATGGGAAAATACGTTGACAAGAGGCTGGAGGAACTCGGGGCTAAGCGCATCTTTGACCTCGGGTTAGGAGACGATGATGGCAAGTAAGTGCCAAAAAGGAAATGATGACTAAACATTTCTGAGTGTAAAGGTGTTCGGTGCAGCACACATAACGGGCGGTGGACCTGTAAGTACACGGTAGCCTTTTTTCAAAAGAGAGTCCATCATTCTCGAGTCTTGTATATGTGAAATGTACGTGTTAATATCTAAAGAGGAAGTCTAATTCGTTGAATAAAGTTGTATTTCGATGTCTTTCTCTGCTGACTGGCCTGGTTTTGTCTTTCAGTCTGGAAGAGGACTTCGTTTCATGGAGAGAGCAGTTCTGGCCGGCCGTCTGTGAACACTTTGGAGTTGAAGCCTTAGGAGATGATTCAAGGTTCATTCAGACATTTTCACCGTTTCAAGTTTTTCTTCTTTTCACTTCTCATATTTTGTCCGCTTCTGTACCATAAACCTTTTTCTTTATCAGCTCTTTCTGTACCGTCTTAAAGCCGGGAACATTAAACAGATGATGACGGGGCACTAACTTATGTCCTCTGAAGTAAATGTTACATGATATATTGCCTTCTTTAGATAAAAGTTAGTTTGTTAGTTCTATTTTATATGATACGGTAGCAGTATCTTCAGGTTGACCATGTTCCTTCAGCTGAGGTTTAGAGAAGAAAATAATCACAAAGGTTTTGTACAAAGTCTTGGATGTTTGGAAAATACTTAATTTAGTTTTCAAGGTTATAAATATGCTTGAATATAAATATACTCCTTGAATAATACTTGATTTTCAACATAATCTGGTATTTTATCTACCCAATCACTCATGTAAACCAAAAATCTTCTAACGTTTGAAATGAAACGATCCCGTCATCATATTATTTCGTACCACGATCAAAACATCAAATCAGAGTTGTGATTATGATCAGCTGGTGAAATAAACAAAGTGACGATGTACATTGATTGTTTTGCGTATTAAGGAGTTTGTAACAATTCAATGTGATGATAAAGGCCTTGAGAGTCTTGACATTTTTGGTTCGGTTTAGTTTTTTATTGAACCCCGAACCACAGACTGAAGTTACGAGGTGATCTGCACCGTGATTACCAAATGCGACTCAGCAGATCAGCTTCATATGGGCCTGGTTTTAACATTGTACTCCACCCAAAGTCTTTTTGTTCGTTCTTTTTTTAAACATCCATATCTTGACTAAGACTGATTATATAACAGGACATATCCGATTCATGATTAACCCCACCCATCTGTATGTGAATTGAACAAATGCCAAGAATATATTTTTAAGTGTATTTTTCAATTTCATTTCACTAGGAATCAAACTGATTTCAGTATATGTGTATGTGTGCAGCGTCTGAAGACACTGAAACGTTATTTTCCCTCACAGCATTCGGCAGTACGAGCTGAAGGAGCACACCGACCTCAACATGAACAAAGTGTACTCGGGAGAGATCGGTCGCCTGAAGAGTTTTGAGGTCCAAAAGCCGTAAGTACTTCAGCAAAGATGCTGCTCACGACCAGAACTCATTCATCATGAAAGTCCTTTGTGCTCAGTCACTGCTCACATTTCACCCACATGTTTTAACCAAGTTTACCAGAGTTCACTTTCTAAGAAATGTAGCTTTCTGCCCCCTAGTGGACACTGGAGATCTTTTCTTTTTTTAGATGTTACGTCTCTCTTGTAATCTCTATGTTCAGCCCTTTTGAAAGTGCCTTTTTACATAGAAGCGTTTCTCTTTTATTTACAGGCCCTATGATTCTAAAAACCCGTTCCTGGCCCCAGTCACAGTCAACCGCAGACTCCACAAAGCCGGCAATAGACATCTTATGCACCTGGAACTGGACATAACGGGCTCCAAGATCAGGTGAGAACGGTTAGATGTGTCTATAGCTAACTCCCTTTTGACTAAATGAAATAAAAAAATTAAAAAAAAAGCTCATGATTAATTTATGAATACAGGTCAAAGTCTGAATTTGTCACCCTCTGTGATTTCAGATATGAGTCGGGAGACCACGTTGCCGTTTTCCCCACAAATGACTCTGCATTGGTGAACAAGCTAGGACAAGTCCTTGGAGTGGACCTTGATGCGGTTATCTCTCTTAACAACCTTGATGGTATGGCATTGAAAGCCTGAAGCACGTTGACTTTACTGACTCGTCCCTGAAACCCTCTCACGGAAACCTCCCTCGATATCTTGACTTGCAGCAGATGCATTATGTGGAGTTATATTACTGCAGTAGAGTGTTATTGCTGTAATATAAGTTTTTGACTTTTGGTATAAATTACATTCATTTGCTGTCGTCCTTGACCTTGACCCTTCAAGGTTTGTCAAGGGAAGTCTAATTACTTCCCAGATTAATTAGAACAGTAAGTTGATCGTGGGCAACTGTGGCTAAGTGGGTAGCAGGGCTCAGATCGGCGGTTCGATCCCCGGCTCCGGCTCCGGCTCCACTAGTCGATGTGTCCTTGAGCAAGACACTTAACCCCAAAATTGTGTGTAGAAATGTGATAGAATCTGAATTGTAAGTCGCTTTGGATAAAAGCGTCTGCTAAATGACTGCAATGTAATGTAATGATCTATACTGTTGCTGTTTTATTTATAGATGTTGACATTTTCAAGCTTTTATTAAACATTTATGTTATAAAAAAACAATCTGTTTATTTATTTTGCAGAGGAGTCCAACAAGAAGCACCCTTTCCCGTGCCCCACCTCCTACCGCACAGCCCTCACTCACTACCTGGACATCACAAACTCCCCTCGCACCAACGTCCTCTACGAGCTGGCACAGTACGCCTCCGACCCCAAAGACCAGGAGAACATGCGCAAGATGGCCTCTTCCTCACCTGAGGGCAAGGTCAGTGCCAGGTGGAAACGATGAATTGGTGTTGGAATAATGTTATTATCTAGTTGATGTTATAGAAACACATCTGCAGTCACATCTCATCTCTGTATGTTATTGATGCCCCTTTTCCACCTCTTATGCTTCATGTTATTGTCTTTCTGTTGCCGTGTCTCTGCAGGCTCTCTACCAGAATTGGGTGTTGGCCGCCAGTAGAAACATCCTAGCTATCCTGGAGGATATGCCTTCTTTGAAGCCTCCCGTTGACCACATGTGTGAGCTGCTGCCTCGTCTCCAGGCTCGCTATTATTCTATTGCCTCCTCCTCAAAGGTAATTCTCTGGTAAATCACCCATGACAGGCCGAGTTCTATCCTTTTAACTTTTGTCACAAACTTGTTCTTTTACAAATGTTTTTTTGTTGTTGTTGTTGATAAGAGTGTTTGCAGCAAAGAAGCAAAAAAAAGTTCTGCTCAGATCTGAGAATTAAAGCAGAGGGCTGTTGGTAACTCTACCGCGTTCTGTAGGTTCACCCCAACAACATCCACATCTGCGCCGTGGTGGTGGAGTACGAGACCCCGACTGGCCGCGTCAACAAGGGAGTTGCCACCAACTGGCTGAAGAACAAACTGGTCACTAACAACGGCCACAAGTCCACCGTTCCCATGTTCATCCGCAAGTCTCAGTTCCGCCTGCCCTTCAAGGCCACCAACCCAGTGATCATGATCGGCCCTGGGACAGGAATCGCTCCCTTCATGGGCTTCATCCAAGAGAGAGCCTGGCTCAAACAACAAGGTATTTATGTTGTTGTTTGTCTGACCTTTTTCACAACAGTATGTCCCCACAAGTATAGAACGATGAGGGCAAAGACCTCCACATATGTTTGTGTCATTCCTGTCCTTGTGTACGCGACACTGCCCACAAAAATATTTGAATATGCATTTCAGGGTACGGTTAATAAATACAAGTAATCAGTACTTTAATAACCTTAATTTGGTTGTTAGCATTCTGGGTTACTCTGAACACAGACCTGTTAGTTCAGTAGGAATTGTGAGATAGTAAGAATGCTTATAAATCATCATAAATGTGTGCGCAGTCCGGTCTGAGAATTACCTGAAAATGTATATTTTTTAAAAACCTCAGTGGAAGAGCCTGAATTGAATAAATGTCACGCATATAATAACTTTTGTTTTGTTTATAGGAAAGGAGGTTGGCGAGACGGTGATGTACTTCGGCTGCAGACATAAGAACGAGGATTATCTCTACCAGGAGGAGCTGGAGGACGCAGAGAAGAATGGAGTTCTAACACAGCTCAATGTGGCCTTCTCCAGAGACCAGGAGCAAAAGGTACGGCCGGCTACCTCACCGTTGTTAGTGTCGTTACACTGATAAACACAGCAGAGCGGTGGCTAAGTGCAGCCAAACTAAAAGTTGTGAATAGTTTAACTTTGGGTGGAGTCCTGGGACATGTTGAGCTACGTTTCAAAGTTCTTCTTGCCTGAAACACGTAAAAAACACGCCTCCAAAAATGATGTTCATGTTTTTTAAGTAACTGAACACTGTTTTGGTGAATAACAAATTCAGACACTTGTGAAATAATGACTTGAATTACAAATGTACTGTAGTCTGTATAGGCATGTCACAATATACTGGTATTGCCCATAACTGTGATATATAAAAACAAAATACTGCTATCATGTTAACACACATAATATAATATTGGGAAAATAATCCAGCGCCTCTTAAATATACAGTTATGTTTATAGACTCTCTCCACCTCACTACACTTGAAGTTTAATTTGACTCATAGCATTATTTATGTTTTTCTATGGACATGGTGATATTGTGACAATATTGTTACATGATAATCGTGTGGTGAAAATCTAATATCACGACATAATTTATGCGCGTGTGTTGATAAACCCTTTGTTACTTATTTATTGTCCGTGTGTGTGGAACTTTTTGACCATGTGATGCACATGTGAACAATGTTTCCTCTTTCCATTTTTCAAAATAAAGGTGTACGTGCAGCATCTAGTGAAGAGAAATAAGGAGCACCTCTGGAAGCTGATTCACTCAGACAACGCTCATATCTACGTCTGCGGGTAAGTAACGCATTTGACCAGCAAAAGATTTACATTAAATAACATGCATTCAAAAAGACTGAACTTTCACATTAATGTGTTTATGTTTTAAAAGAATACTGAATTGAGTAGTATTTGGTACACTGATAATTTGTGACCATGTGATATAAAGGACTGTATACAGGAGGTTAAACAAATGCTGAAATATGGAAACAGTCTCTTTGGCACCTCCTAGTGGAAGAGTGAGAATTAGTTTATACTGCCATCATTCTTGAATCAATAGCAAATAACTTCCACTATGTTTGAGATGAACATCTTTGCTGGCTGGTGGCTAATGATCACATTTTAATTTAAAGGGAAAAATCCTCCAGTAGATGGACAAAGAAATGTGTAATATGGAAAATGACACTTAAACAAAGACGTCTCGACATCTAAAGCGATCTCTTTCTTGATTTAGGGATGCAAAGAAAATGGCTCATGATGTGCAGGCGGCCCTCTACGAGATAGGAGAAGAACTGGGAGGCATGACGCGCATACAGGCCACAGATTACATCAAGAAACTGATGACCAAGGGACGCTACTCGCAAGATGTCTGGAGTTAAAGAACTTTAGACTCAGCCTCACTACTCAAAGTGGTGCTTTAAAAAATGTTTTATTGTGCGTCTTGTTTTATCAGGACTGAATATATAAACATTACACATGTGTTCACCACCCTGGTTCATGAGAGCTACAGGTAGCAGAAGATCATGAGGCAAACACTACCTCAGCAGCTTTCGTTGGTGAACACACTCGGCAAATTCAATCTGTATTTCGTAAAGGGTACGACATAATGTGTGTGTGCTGCGGTCCTCACTTGAGCCGTGGTCTCACACCCAACAACGGTTACCCCGTCTGCAGCAAACCGTCATCCTCATTTCAGATTTTATTTTTTATTAAATTCAGTTTTTATATTAATGAGTCAATCGAAGCAGCTTTATAACTTTATAAGCAGCTGATGACCACTCGGAGTGCTACGGGTACTCGCTGCGCCCCCAGCTCTTGGTCTACACAATATAATTCCACTGAGAACATGAATATTTACTTTGAAAATGTCGAAAGCTCATTCAGTTTACTACCTTGCGATATTTGTAACGTTCATCTAATTGATTAACGGATTATAGACGTAACGCCACAGCAAATAACATCGGATCATGCGTGTGTCTAAGTGAATATATGAAGCATTGTGTGTTTCCTGGTGCAGCGTGAAGGGTGCAGTCTTCAGTTTCTCTCAGATGATCTTTTAATACTTTAGAATGTCCTTAAAATACATTAAATCTTTGAGACAAGATGTATAAATTGTAATCACTAGTATGCATTTATCTTTTGACAAGGGATTTTGCCTGTTATGCATACGTTGCTGTTCATTTTATCAGTCAGAGTAACTTTAAGAGGCACAAACGGTGATGCAAAGGGGAAGATCATTTACAGATTAAAAAACATGAGATTATTTGCTTTTTATTTCCCATTATAGCAGGCATTTAATCATGATGCAAATGAATCTATGTACCTTGTAATATTTGTAAAATGTTTAAATATTGTGCTTTAAACCAGATCTGTTCTCCCAAATGGCGGTTGTTTGTTTGATATGCATCTGACAGCAGAGGAGTATGAAATGGGATTGTATTGTGGCAGTAACACTTGGATATATGACAACCACCTCTGCTCGATTTGTTATATGTATTTTTTTGTTTTATCTTGTCCAATCACATATGCACCACTACATGGAGAAGATGACCAGATGTATCAAAGGATTTGGTGTGTCTCGCCACATCTGTCAGTCAGTCCTTTTTTGTGAATATGGGGAGTTTGAGGAGCCAACCAGTTGAAGTGCGGCCTGTGCCTTTTTACCCTTGCCTTATGTATTTAGTTAGCAATTAAACCCTGATGCTTCACTGCCTTTTTAACAGTTTTGATTTCTTCCATGCTTACAGTCAGTTGTTGTCATTCCTCTTTATAATGTATTAGTTTGATTTTATCAAGGCATGCATATTTTTGTGCATAAAATTTGAATAATTTGTTGGGTCAGTGACTTATTTTTGTGATTCAAAAAGGTTTAACTTCATGAATATATTTACCTCCTTTAGCCATTTGTTGTCAGACAGCTCCGTCACATTAATTCTCTTGTTGTAATGGTGAGAGATTAAACTTACACAGGGCAGCAGTGAGTTTATGTTTTGATTATGTTGTAATCGTGAGTGACTTAACGTTACCAGCAGCAGCCCGTTTCAAGACGTGTGATTGCCTTTATGTTTAAGTTATCGCAACAAAATCTGTTCTAAGGACTGATGTGATAAATCCTGTTCTGGGTTACAAAAAGTCACTTTCTCTTAGTTTATGAATTATACAATCTATTAGTGAAAAGCTTAGATTTAGATAACGGCAGACTAGTTGCACATGACTCCTACGACAGGTCTGGACACAGGTCGAGATTGTGTTTGCATCCGAGACAAAGTTCAAATTAAGAGAAAATAAGTGAATGGGACAATTCCTCCCAAATCACTATGAATCAAATCACTATGAGCCACTTAAGAACAAATCTGTTTGTAGATTGGTTCTTGCATGAGGCACGTTGTCCATAAAGATAGACTTTACAGTACAATCAATATATGTGTCCATAAACCTTTCATAGCAAGAAGAGCACCGGTGGAACTAATATTGCTAATGATGACTGATTACGTTTCAATTAAATGTCCTTGTAGCTGAAGGAAGTATGCACAATGATTTTCATTCTGCCTTGTGGCTACATTTAATGTTTATCAATGTTAATTGTGGGCTGACACTTAACCAATATGCTCCTTAATCCCTTTATTCTCAGTGTGTATTTTGGAGTGAGCATTGTTTAGGATACCATCAAACATGAACATTAATTCGGTCTGTTTAATCTTTTTTAAACTAATAGAGCACGCAAACTGCAGTTCTAGGCCATGGTGTATTGTATTGTAGCCTTTCAACAGTAGGCGGCGGTGTTATTATTTATCTTTGAATACGAGCAGTCTGTCCAAACAGGAAGAAGAAGAAGCTGCATAAGGGGGAAGTGTCGCAGTGTACAGCACAATTCTGTGGCGCTGCGTAGATGTCAACCAGGGTTTTTAGCAACTAGTCAGAAGAAACAGATTTCATTGCATTTTTAACTACATATACAACGTCACAGAATGGCCACTGGTAAGTCAACATGTACTTTAATGCTTTTTTTCGTAGCTAGATAATGAAAAGTAAGTCAAATAGCATTGGAGCTAAATTATCGGACGACCGCGAGGCCAGAAAAATGGGCTCCGTCTATCTCCTGGAAAATGGCTCATCTTTCATTAGGAGAACAAAAATAACTTTACGGGGTGTTTGAGTAAACTTTCCCCCGTTTCCTCAGTACGGTGCTTGCTTTGTAATCACACTTTACTAATGTTGTACCCATGACTGTGCCTTGAGGTCAGTAACATTATAAGGCAACACCACTTCCTGAGCAGGGCCTTATCGCGGCTAGCTAGCTTGAGCTAGCTGTTAGCTCTGTGTCTGCTAGCGAGCGTCACGTGAGTGTCTTTGTTTATACCGACGCTATTGTTTCACTGCTGAACGAGAAACATTAAGAGCACTTGGGTGAATGTACTTATCTTATAAAGTTGACAATGTCGCATCTAACCGTTTGTTTTAAATCAGACTGTGCCGAGGATTGAACTACATTTACAAATCCATGGTTGTTTGTCTTGCTTCAAGTGTTAGCCCAAGCCTGTACCACATTGACCGCCATTTTTTTTCCTGGATTGGCGTGGTGACAGGCCTGTTGGTAACACAACCGCCCTATTTACTTCCACGCTCACGTTAGTAGTGCTACATAGCGTTTGTCACTTTGATATTACTCTTTATGTTTTTCTAAAACAATAAGTCCTCCGGCGAAGCTTTAATATCGGTACTTAACGTAAATATTAACGCTATACCATTGTTTTATTTCCCTTTCAGATTCAGGCTACGGTGGCTCACAAAGGTACGTTGATCTAATGTAAAACCAGCATTACATTTTCTATGTAGAAACAAATTACTGAACTCATTCGTATTCAAAGCCTAACGCGTGAAAACGAAAGGCTCGTGAAAGAGTTTTTGAATGCACATAAAACCAGAAGTTAACATCTTTTATCATCTGTTTGTAGCTACGGGTCATATGCCGGTCAGCAGAGTGGACAGGTGAGACCCTTTTTACTGTCAGACTGTTGGCTGCAAGAGTTATAAATCAGTTTTAACTTGCTGATTATAACCCGTCTAACTTTCTGTTGTGCAGGGTTATGGACAAGGAAATGGCAGTGGCTCTTATGGGGGACAGAGTTACAGTGGTTATGGACAGCCACCAGCACCACCAGCAGCAGCAGCAGCAGCAGCAGCGGCAACAACACAAGGTATAGTATGTGGCATATTCAATAGAAGAAATTTACTGAACAGAAATGACTGGTACATTGCACTGATGACTGTCTAAATGGTTAAATTCTCAGAACTTAGTTTTCATTAGAATTAGACCAACCTAGCTGTGAGATCATTGCCTCCGAAACAGAAAGTGTTTTTCGTGGAGAAATTAAAACAACACATTTTGATGTTTCTCCATTGTGTGAATTTTCTTTCGACAGAGGGTTATAGCCAGTCTGCGCCACAAAGCTATGAGAATTACGGACAGGCATCATCTGGGTAAGACACTACTATCACATTGTTCAGAGACCTCTTTAAGTTGTATCAGTTCTGTCATTTGTGACGCGAGAGTCTCTGTCTTTGCCTCTAAATGACTTGGTTAGCCAAGATCTAAAATATTCTAAAAATGACAACGTAGTACAGCCAGTGCATCATTTAACTATTTAATATGAAACTATACAGTATAATGTTACACATTTGAAGCTGAAATGCCAGCCTATTAAACCAGTATATAAACTTTTACAATTAAGTTGAATTTGATTAACGATTGTTATAATGTTCTGTTCCACTTTTAATTTACAACTGCTTGTCTTAGCCACTTGATGAAACATCTCATTGATGGATTCAAATATTTGGCATCTCTGTGGTGCTAACTGTAATGTTTTTTTTTTGCTAAAACCCTTTCAAGGTATGGCGACAAGTCGTCATCGTCTTCTTCTCAGGGGCAGCAAGGTTCCTATGCTAGCCAGGGTCAAGGAGGAGACAGTTACGGACAGCAGAGCTCCTATGGTGGCCAGGGGCCACGGGGCGGTAGCGGCGGTGGCGGTGGTAGCGGCGGTGGCGCTAGCAGTGGTGGTGGCGGTGCCAGCTATGGAAGATGGAGTGAAGGTGAAGATAACATGCATTTGAATAAATGTAACCCACACTCTGTCTGGTTGGATAATCACTCAATTAATCTTTCTGTACACCAGGTGAGGAAGGTGGTCAGGGTGGGCGGTTTGGACGTGACCAAGGCGATCGTTCCGAAGGAGGCGGGGGCTTCAGAGGCCGAGGCCGTGGCGGCTATGACCGTGGTAGCTACGACCGCAGTGGAGGATACGACCGCAGTGGTGGCTACGACCGTGGCGGAGGACCTCCTGGTATGGGGTAAGTTGCATAGTGCCACTGCCCCCAAGGTACCGCTATACACTGTGAAATATGAGACATGACTTTTTGTCACTCCACACATCAACTACAAACCATCCCAATAGACGATTTTCACCACTCATTGGCTTTGTGTTTCAGATCCCCAAACGATAGCAAATTATTTATATATTTTTTAAACCCGATTCATTCAAGTTGTCAGTTTGTCAGTTAACATCACTATAATATTTACCACCCCTCTGCATTGGGCTTTAAGAGCCTGAGTCTTTAGATTTCTTTTTCAAAACCAGATTCACCTGAAGGTTTTACACAGGAGACGTGCTGGTGTTATGATACGTAATCACACATAAGTGGTGGTTATTTAGGGATGAGTTGTAATCTACTCGTTATTGGGGTTTAAGTAAATGAATGGAGACTGAACATGTCGGCCCAAATAGTGTTGAAAGGGTCAATATTCAAGGAAAGTTAAGATTGGCATTTTGAAATTTTGGTCAGTAATTCAGCAGCACAGTCTTCCACCACACGTACAGATAATTGGCCAGCATCCCATTAAATGGGGATTAAACCTGTGCATGTACTGCGCTGTCTGGGCCAAAGGACCACATGCTTTTATGCATGTTTTATTATATTACTGGGGTGAATATATATATTTTGTATTTCGGTTAACCAGCAGGTGGTAGCCTCATGAAGCCTTCTGCTAGTTTTTGGTAGCTATCGTTACCGTGTGGGGTGTAGCTTGATTGAGCACGCTAATTGATGAGTTTTGATTACTTTATTTCCATTCAGTCTTTATTGTGAAACATTTCTTTTATGAATTGGTTGTTCACTTATCACACAGACCATCTGTTGGCTTTCACATTGTATGTTTTTGACACATTGCTAGTCTTATTTGACAAACTAATGTGTACTTATGATTTGGTAAATTCAGCCTAAACTGAAAACCCATATTTCCATTTTGTACCCGTTGATTCCCATGGAAAGTTTCCCAGAATTTTGCAACCCTAGGCGCCACAGACCCGGATATACAACCACATCATATTCCAGACATTGTGACAGGTTTTGTCCATGATTTTAAAGAGAGAGCCTTGTGTCATTTTTAGAGGCTGTATAGTATCAAGTGAAATATTTGCTTATTGAAAGACCTTAAAAGCTCTAACAGAACAAGCACATCGTCCATTAAGATGTGAAGAACTCTCCTGTATATGGAAGAACTTGTTGTCCACACTCGGATGCATACGATGATACTTTCCCCATTTTAGGACCTGCAAAAGTGGTGCTTCTCAGTTTAGAAGAGATTCTGGCCACGGTGCCCATCTGCTCATGTGTCTGAGGAGGGCACAAATATATACGCTTTATACATTTATGTCTTTTTAGACCGACTTTAGTATTTGTTCTACATATTTTTATATAAAAGGACTTTTTTCTTTTTGTGCCTTCCTGTTTTTTTACTTTTTCAATTGCCAGAAACTTAATTTTGGTGTTTCTTGTGCTCTGAGGACCGCTTGATAGTTTTTGAACAACTGAAACACGCCCGTAGACCCAGAGCCACAGCTTCAGCAGCTTCAGCTGCTTCACATTCAACAGGTTTCATTCAAGTGTTGTATATATGACAATGGAGAACATGTGTGTTGTGTTAACGTGGATCTACATTTTATACTACAGGTGTTCAGAGTGATTGAACTAAAACTTGGACCTCAGTTAAAGGATCTCATAGACGCACTCAGTGGAAGATTGCTTATCAATTGCTTTTCACACGAATTTGGCTTCTCGTGTAAAGAAATAAAATCAAACAGCCGGTTTTCTGGCTCTTATCATCCAATCCGGTCATGTAAAAAGTTCCAAATTTATTGTAAATGGTGATCCAGATGTGGTGATTGTCTTCACTCGTATACCTGGTTGTTCAATCAGAGCTGCCCAGTCGTCTGTTAATTGATCTCTAATTGTCTACGACTAACGCATTCCTCGTGTGAGACATTTCCACCATAGTCGCACACCCTGGCAGGAGTGCATACTGATGGGGATGTAGGGGAGCTTTGAGCTCTCAGTTGGGACAAAGGAAAAATCCATCATATCTCCAATTTTTCCTCTGCAGAGGTGGTGACCGTGGTGGCTACAAAAATTACGGTGGTAAGTGACGAGCATCAGAACTGTGTCGGTGGGGGAGGAAAGAACTTGAGTTAGCGAAAGGAAAAGGGGGATTTAAAAAAAAAAAAAAAAAAAAAACTCGGTGAATGCCACCATTTTCATGTCCAGATCCCAAAGGGAGTCCACCTCTTCTCTTAAAGACTTCAGATATGGTAAAGAACAAGGAGCCTGAGTAGTAAAAAAATGGTATTGTTGCATGAAGACGAGGGCTGATAGTAAATGACAGAGGTGATCCCAGGACGAAGAAGGAAAACAGTCTAATACTGGAGACTTTTTGGTTGTTTTCATTTCTGGTGTAAGCCCCCCCCCCCCCCCCCCCCCCCCCCCCCTCCCCAAAAAAATCCAGAACAATTCTGTTCTTGTTGCACGGTGTTGGTATGTGATGCAACGGTATGAAAACACCCATCAGAGAGCTGTAAACATGGACATTGTTAAATTTTCTTTATCATTACGCATCGATAGGGATGAAGTTAATAGTGATTTGTGTGAAACAGAGCAACAGGTTTAAATTTCGTACTCAAGTGGTCTCCTCTGTTTTACAGGCTCTCGAGACTTCGACTCAAGGGATGAACCAGGTGAGTCTCCCACTTAACACGGTATTGGATGTTTTTGTGTGATGCACAGTGTAGATGTCCAAATATATTTACTCCAATATAATAACGGCTGCCGTCTTCTCTCCGTCGATCTCTTCCACAGCTGGTGATCAGGACAACTCTGACAACAACACCATTTTTGTTCAGGGACTGGCAGAAGAGGCCACGGTTCAGGAAATCGGCGACTACTTTAAGCAAATTGGTATCATCAAGGTATGCGTGCATGTTATCAATCAATTACACAGAAACATGCATCATGACTGCGGAGGCTTCATCACAGCCAATGTCTGTTCTACTTTTTTAATTTCTCTAGTCGGTTGCTTAAATGTGACATTTGTTTTTTTTAATGCAAATGAACGACACACAAGTTGTCGCGTCGTAATGAAAATTCGGTACTTGATAGTTCACTCTTAATCGGTCACATTAGGATTTAGTTACGGCATCGAGCCTAAACGGGTGTCACAGAATCCTGTGTTCATTTTGTGGTTTTAGGTGAACAAGAAAACTGGCCTCCTGATGATCAACATCTACACTGACAAGGCCACCGGTCGGCCAAAGGGAGAATGTACAGTGTCATTTGATGACCCGCCCTCTGCCAAAGCTGCTATTGAGTGGTTTGATGGTAAGACCACAGTCGTGCCTTTTTGAAATGTCTCATCGTGCACTCATACCAGTCGGTGTCGCTCTAACTGGTGATGTGCTGTCTTCTCGTATCAGGCAAGGAGTTCAGTGGCAAACCCATCAAAGTATCATTTGCCACCCGCAGAGCTGAGTTTACACAAAGAGGAGGTGGAATTGGAGGAGGTGGAAGTGGCAGAGGAGGAGGTGGACGAGGAGGAGGAGGAGGAGGAGGAGGAGGAGGAGGTGGTGGAGGTGGAGGAGGAGGAGGTGGGCATTGATCGAGCTGATCCAGGGCTCAAATTGTCAAATATCTATTTCGAAAATGGAAGTGCTTGTTAGATTTTGACCAATTGTTTTGTTGCGTTCAGGTTTCAGAGGTCGTGGCGGTGGAGGAGGACCAAGCTTTGACATCAAGGGAGGCGACTGGCCCTGTCCCAACAGGTTTGTATGCTTTTATGTAAGTTTTAGGGATATTTATATAAATCAGAAGAGCTAATTTGGCCCCATTGTGAAGTAGAATTTGTATTTATATGCCTGTCTGATTTCCGTCCTCAGCTCTTGTGGCAACATGAATTTTGCACGGCGGCAAGAGTGTAACAAGTGTGGCACCCCAAAACCAGGAGATGGAGGTGGAGGTGGTGGTGGAGGTGAGAATTAATAACAAAACATTGTCCCAGAGCTTCTCTACTATCTGCTCATATCATTGAAAACATGCAGGATTTAAAATGGAACTAAATTACGTGCAAGTTAAATTTTATACCAGAAAAGCTGCTTTGCTTATTTTCATGTCCGACATATCACCAGCATGTCTGTCCAGTGCTTTGTTTTACCCTCCAATATCTTCCCCGTGTGTTATTGGCATAATTGTTGTGATTGTTTGCAGATCGTGGAGGAAGAGGTGGTTATGGCGGTGACAGAGGTGGAGGCTTCAGAGGTCGTGGAGGTTTCCGTGGGGGAGACCGTGGAGGAGACCGTGGAGGCTACGGGGGAGGTGGTGGTGGATTCGGAGGAGGTTATAAAATGGGAGGAAGGTTCGTGAAATCCTTTGTTTTATTTTTTTGTGTTGTCTACATTTTACATGCAAGTTGTCCTTCTGCAACATCTGTTGGTCTTTATTAATGTAGTTTGATTATATGACCACAAAGGGGCGCATTCTGCCTGTTTAATGAACAAATACTGAATCTGTTCTTTGGTCACAGATGTGCTTTGTCCCAATTTCACACTATATATACACTACATTCATAGTAAACTATACTCACAGGAATATTTTCCTATTAATGTAACTTTCAATGTTCTGTGTCAATCAACAACACACTAAAATCTGATTACATTTGTTGTTCATCGTGACCAAATTGAATATACTTAATTTCTTCACTTTTACCAAATTTGGTAGCTTAATCTTGGCACCAAGGCTGTTAAATGAAAGAGCCGTTCTGACTCCCTGCTTATTAGGAAGCCAAGTTGTAAAAGTGTCTGGTATCTAGATATTCATGCTACACCCTTCACTTCCTGTGTTTGTGTCCTTTGAGGGTCTTGCATTGTAAATTGATATATTGCTGCCCACTGAAGGTGAAGTGCTTAATCGAGGGTTGTGAGAGGGACAGTTTGCTGTTTGACTGCAAATGATGTTCTCCATTACATATTTAAAAGGCAAAGGCTCACCTTCATCTCTGTTTAGATGACGACTGTTAATTCAATGACAAAAGGGGATGTTGGTCTTTTTTTTTTTTTTTTTCTTTTTTTTTTTAACATTCAGCTTGTAACTGACATATTTGTCTTTTCCCCTACAGAGGTGACCGTAGAGACGACAGAAGAGAACGGCCATACTAGGTGTTGAGCAGACGGAAACCATCCCAGCCCCCGAGTTCGCCATGGAGGGAGGGTTTAGTTTGGGGGAAACTGGGGGGGAAGGACCGGCAATCAGACAGTCTGATTTGTGCTTTCTGTAGCCAGTGCATCCCAACTATTACTGCTCGTGTGAGCGAAGAGGAGCGGATGTGTTGAGCTACTGTATAGGGACTTTGAGGCTGATTGGCATGTGGTCAAATGTTTTGTTTTGTTTTGTTGATTTTGTTTTTTTTTCCTCCGTTTTATTTCTTTGTACATCTTTTTAATTTCCTCTCAGATTCTAGTTGCAGATGTTATTGTGAGGTAGACTTCGTATCTTTTTTGTTTTTGTATGAACGGATTACATGTTTTACTTGGGTTCTTTTTGTTTGTTTTTCCCATAATGATATTAAAAGACTGATCTTTTCTCTGTGCTTTGTGTGAGTTTATTGCCATAATTTTCAATATGAATTGCTATTTCATCCAGTCAGACATCAAACTAAATCTATAAAGTGCACGAGGAGAAGCTGGTGTTTCTGCTGCCGTGCAGTGCGGACAGAGGGGCGGTGCTGGCCCTCCTCCAACGCTACACGGCTTGAATAGGCTCCGTCACTCCTCGCGGTGATGGAGATGTCAGGCGAGCAGCAGCATGCTCTGTTAGTCACTGACAGCGAGGATATCCAACAATGAAAAAAAAAAGTATTTGCAGCTCCACCGAAATGCGTGAAGCGGTGCGTTGATAGTGTGGTTGTCCCGCAATGAGCCGCCGACCTCCGGATCGGAGCGGAGCTGGACGGGACATGAGGGCAGCCTGGATCCTGACTGTGACCTCCCTCCTCACCGCTCAGACTGCCGGAGGAGCACCGCTGGTCCCGGACCCGGACCCTGAGGTACTCCTGTCTTTAGATCTAATGGTGTTTGGTAGAAAGCTGATGTATCGCTGAATAAAAAGCTATTTACTTTTTGGCGGTCAGCGTATATAAAAGAACCACTTATAGAAATGTGTGACCTGCATTCATCCTAATGTGTTTTCGTTATTTTACCTGTTTAATTGAACAGCTCGAATACATAACATTGTTCTAGCCTTTCTACTTAATTACTTCTAGTTTTATGAAAATTGTCTATAAACATGATTTTGAACTGTCTTGGTTTGAGACGAGTAATTTATTTTCATGTGCTTAGTCTATAATTGTAGATGACTATCTTTACCTTTTTAAGTCCCCAATAAGCCTATTTAGACTTGTGCGAGTTGTAAATCCCTGTGCGGTCTGATTAACCCCAAACATACGCCAGGTCTAGAATAGACTACATTTCGTTGACTGTAAAATTACTTCTGACAAAAGGAACGAATATTGTTTATATGCACGGCCCATATAATATAAAACGTGACGCTAACTGTAATGCTTTATGCTCATTTTATAACCAAATGTGCAAGCTCAGTTTGTGGCAAAGGGAACCGTTTAATCATTTTCTAGATATTTCATACAGCAGTGGTTCATCGACCCTAAATGAAAATGAACCTAATTATTATTTTAAAAAAAAAATGTAAAGGGTTCTAGGATATGGATATTAAAATTCATACCAAGGCCATTTAGCATAACACTACATTGGATTAATTGTACTTTTCTGTTGTGAATCTACTTAAGTTAAATATACTGTCTTGAGAACTGCTACATGTTTACTTTATTGTCTACAATAATAGTTAATGTGCTGCGTATGGTGACACAAAAAGAAGACCAAGCCCAGTACAACAGTTTGTGTCTGAGTGTGCTTTGGGATTTTACCATTTAATTGGCATAGTGTGGTTTGAACTGCAGTAGTTTAATTTGCCAGCTGTCTTCGTTGGCCATCCTTACGCTGTAGGAGCATATAACGTTAGGCTGTTACATGTGTTTCCCAAACTTTGCTCTCGCTCTAACATAAAAAGCCTTCTGGCATGTTTCAGTATCTCTAATGGGACAAAGGGACATTTGTGCACTTTCATGTTTACTGGAGTACATCTGTCTTCTCAATTTTAATTTCTATCCCACCCTCACCACATCTGTAATCATAGCTGTGCCTGCTGTTGTCTGAACACGAAACCGACTACATCCACATGAGAGATCGTAATATTAAACTAACAAGGCTAATCTCAACCGCAACGCAACAACATCTTTTGTCATGCACCCAGTCGGTTCATTTTTTCACACTATTGTATAGGCGCTGAAGTATTCTCGGCTTGCATGAAATGCTTGAGAAATAATTACTGTGAATTTTCTGGGACACCTCAGGGGTTTCTCTCTTATGGGTGGTCCAGATCTATACATCCGCCTTGACAACCTACAGCAGCTACAGTATGAATGGACAATTATCTTTACACTTTTATGATTTGTTCCTTTCCCTCCTGGGGAGGTTTGCCTCTCTGGGGATTTACCAGCGTGTGTTCGTATGAGAGGCAAAGTGTTACTGTGAAATAATCACGTTTTTTGTTTTTACAGAGAGGTTCTTGGGTGCACAATAATAATCAGAAAGTTTTTTTTGTGTTTAGTTGGAGCAGTTCTGAAGTAGTGTTAACAAGTTTTACATCAACTGTTGCAGGTTTTTCTGGAAAAGTACGGCTACCTCCATCAGGACAACCACATCCACAATGCAGTAGAGATGAAGTCAGCTATCTGGTAGGTGGTACAATTTACGTGATAGGATTTCAGAACAAAGTGATGCATATTTTTCCTCTACATTTTGCTGACCACAGTTAGCTGGTGCTCAGTGCGTTCATCGGGGGGGGTGAGCTCGGCGTGGGAAGAGCCCCGGAGCTGAACGCCAGTGCAGGGCAGTAAAACACCCTCACCTCTCCTGAACCCTCTCTGAACCACCCAGGAATGCCAAGAACCTCGCCCTCTGGCCAAAATACTGACTGTACAATAATGAAAACTGATTGAAAAGATTTGCTTGTGCTGAGCGTTGGGTAGTAAACTGTGTGTGGTTGACAAACATGTAAAGTGTCATCTTGTGATTGAGACACTTGAAAAATGGTTCTAAATAATTGAGTTTATGAACTTCCTGAACCATTGTTCCTGTATTTAAAAAAAACCTGACTTCATGACCCAAAGCAATCAGATTACATAACTTTATTCAGAATCATTATGAACAATGTGTTACACTTTTCTAAACTTGCCTGAAGAGAATCATGCAAACCTTTCCCCTCTCCGCAGTGAGTTCCAGTGGCTTTCCCGGCTTCCTGTCACAGGCGAGCTTGACAGCGTCACCCTGAGGCAGATGGCGGAGCCCCGCTGTGGGGTGTCTGATGAGGGCAGCCAGCAGATCTGGACTCAGAGAGTAAACGCCATCTTCACCGGAAAGGGCGCCGCTCTCAGGCGACCACGGCGCCGCAGGAAGCGCTCTGCTACACAAGGTATTGTGTGAAACATGTACATGTGTGAGACACCAGGTTTGTTTTTGAGTATCATGAGAGAGCATAGCAGCATGTATGTTTTATGTGCATGGAAGATTGGAAAGCTGTGACATCATTCATTGTCCGGATGGGCAAAATGCCGGGAAATTTCAAGGTGGAAACTAACGGAATTAACAGGAATTCATGGGAATTAACGTGAAATAATGTGATTAAAATGGCAAAAATGTAACATTGTACTTTAGCTTTCATTGAACAGCAACAACAAATGCATCCCTGTTGCCCTGTATGTGTAGGTTTGTGTGTCCTGTTGAGGAGTGGTCTTGAAGACAGTTAACTGGGAGGGTCTGCCCCAATAAACTAAAGCACTAAATAGAGCTGAGGGGTGTAATTAAAGCCGGCGGAGTGTCTGACGTTGCACGCGTCAGCCTGGGCGGTTCCTGCTTTTACCTGCAATTACGCAAGTCAAAGTATCTTGTACTTTATCTTCGCTGGGTGAAAATCTTTAGTTTAAAAGTTGCGCGCTCCACTGTGGGTTTGAGAAAGTCTGAGAATCCCTTGAGTCCAAAAGACCACTCAACTAGTCTAGTTTTTCTTAGTTTGTAAAATGATTTGGGATTCCTTCGAACAACAGCGATGTATCCTGCAGCTCCAGTTTGTATAAGAACAATCCTCAATTATTCCAAGTTGTGCCACTAAAAATACTACAGTTTTGGACCAGTATCGTCTCTGTGTAGTTTGATAGTTCCTCTAAATTCCTTTCAAGAATTAGTGAGGCTCTTATTAGAGATTCTGCAAATGTTCTTTTAAACAGTTCTTTTAAACAGCAATAAAAGCATTCACTGGTGTGCAATTTAAACGGGCTTTAAGTAGTTCAGAGTGCAGCTGGCCACTGCCAGATTTCTTGCAGACTCCACGAGGTAATTGAGGTCCCCTCCTAGCTTAGGGTGCTTTGACAATTACAGGTATAGTTTCTCCCTTGTTTTATAAACGTGTGGGAGACATTGATTGGAGCTGGGGCAAAATATTTAAACTAAAATGGATTTCTTTACCTGATAGATGGGGCATTTATTTCACCTTCACATGCATGGGGATCAGTTGGGGTTGTTCCCATATGGCTCAGGGTATCTGTGAATTTGGGGACATTAGCTGGATGTCTCAAAAGTAAACAGTTATTATTTGTTATACGCTGCATTTTTGTCCTGTTATAAACTTAAAGGCTCCATTTTAACACGATACATATGTGTCTTTTATGACTTATGTTTACATTTCTCACTGTCTCTCTGGTGCTGTCATTCCTCACAGTCATTTGTGAATGCGCAGCAGCAGCAGCAGCAGCAGCAGCAGCAGCAGCAGCAGCAGCAGCAGCAGTCCTTGGTGACAACCCCAGGAGTAGGAGGTTTTCTTCTCCCTCTGTCTCTACTTGTGCCTCCGGCCTTATGATGTGTGAAGCCTCTGCATTCCTTCCTGTCACTGACGAGGTTGGCTAATGTTCGGGGAATGCAGCGGTGGCTGATGTTTGCTGCTGCCTCTTCATGTCGGTACCTGACACGTTCCTCCTGGTAAACACATCCACAACTGACTGGCTGGAATTATGTTGTTTGCCCGGCTGGCTGACTATTTAAATGGCCCGAAATCTTCCTGGCTGAATGAGTAAATATCTTGCTGACTGATTGTCTTGGGTGGATCACAACCTGTTCTTGATTAGGAAAACAACTCTCTGTCATTATTTTAGACCCAGACATGACTCATATGACATGTGGCAGTATTATTATTATTATTATATCAGATCTGACGTCCACTGATCTAGTTTAGCAATGTAATGACTTCATTGTGACTATAGTAAGGCTGTGTAACCACCGCCTTGTACTCAAACAATAGTTTGCGTTGTGACACAGTTGCAGCAGATATCTTTCTGCACGTGGATTTGAAGAAATCTTACTGAAGAGTTTAATGTTTGGATAGAGCATTGGGTCAAACAGGTTCAGACACATGCCAGAGAATCCGCTTTTAATTACTTGTGTACAGCTCTTTCTTGTTGAGTTCAGCAGTCCCGGACTTTTCCTCTAGAGCCATTCATTTGTTGCTGTGTGAGAAATGTTTTGACATTTGGTAAAGGCATTTTTTGTCCTCGTCAGGATGAATTGTGATCACTTTGACAAGAACCTAATGCTAACTCTTGGAGCTGTTTGACCTTGATAGCTGGCACCGGCTGCTAAACCCAGCCTGCAGAGATGAGTCTGACGGGCAGCTTGTTTATTCACTCTCAGCTGTGGTGTGATTTGATTTTGTTTTGTGTGAACATGGTCGCCTCTGAGCTCGCTGGAAACGTAAAACAAACCTTGACCTGTTTTGGTATCTGATGGTCGTTCCCACTGATATTTACAGAGCTGACATTCCACCACCCATGTCCAAGATAAGCTCTGGAACTGTGATAGGTGTGTGTGTGTGTGTTTGTTTTACATGTGCGCTGTTGGATTCTGTGCCCTGGCCTGGAAACTGTTAACCAACTGTTAGCCATTTCACAACAACATCAATTACTGTAATTTTACACTATTTCAGCAGAATGCGCAGATTGGAGCTCAGGGTTTTGCTCACGATTGCTTGATTAGTAATTGCTGAAATGCTAAGATGGCGAACCTGTTTGACCCAAGCAGGTTGTCATTGTGGGCATGTTAGTGTGCTGACCTTAGCGTTTAGCTGTGTTAAACAGCCTCCAAGCTTACACCAGTACCAAACAACATATTTCTGCACCTCCACAAACAATAACTCTGGCTATCAGATGATCTCAGTCACTTCCTAATGTCTGTGATAACCCTCCCTCCCCACACCGCTGCTATAGAGGGCATCATGATAATTGCTTCCATAAGGGAAGTCGGGGAATGTATTGTGTATCTGACTTCCTGGCTTCGCTGCAGTCCTCGGGGACCTCTTACTCTGCGGCGGTCTGGGATGGAGAGAAGGCGCCTGGGCTCTGCTGAGAATACAGTTCTACTACTCGCATCATGTGGCAGCAAGCCTAATGCATATAGTTCATCCAGTGTTCCAGATATGAACTTGTGTATACAAATCTGACTTTAAAAGGAGAATGCAGGTTGTCACGGCAGGGAAATTACTCCTGAGGTTCAATTCTTACCTTCTTGCACCCATTTTGTTAATGCCACCACGCTGACAACTAGCCGTGGCCAAAGGCATTATGTTTTTGGAATGTCCGCCCGTTTATAGACAACATCCGTCCCATTTTTGTGAAAGCGATATCTCAGGACTGCTTGAGGGAATTTCTTGGTCAAAGGTCAGGGTCACTGTGATATGCTAATTATGACAATTTCGCACAAATGTGTAATCGGATAAAATTATGATCTCATGACGTTTTGGACAGATATGGATGTAAATTGCAATTTGACTGGTTGGCGTAGGCAAAGTATTTTCCCTTGAATGAATGCAAATCAATGGAACGATTGTTATTCACTCCCATACAGCTGTAGTGTTCACGGGGCTGCTGCTTTCACTTTTATTATCTCACATTTCTGTGAAGCGTAAATACCAAGGATCAAGTTTACACCAAGACTTGTGTTGCGTTTACTGCTGAAGCACAACTTCTGTTTGTGTTTACACAAACAGAAACACACATTGATGCCATCGCCGTGTCTTAATGGCTCCAGATATCCAGATATGTTCCTTCCTCCAGGGAGCTGTTGAGGTTCACAGTATATGCAGAGCATACCTTTTGTTTATCGCTCTCATCTTTCACATGACTCTCTGCTGTGTATAATTCAACCCAGCACAAACGGCATCTAAATAACTCAAGGGTCCACATTCTCAAACCCGACTGCCTCCGTGTATTAGTGAGCAGAGGTATTTGCAGACCTCCCACTTGCATTTGGCCTCCACATCGGGGAAAACATACACCGACCGCATCTTTAAATATTTTGACAACTGTAAGTGTGCTTGATTTGTCTTGCCACTCTCTAGTTGAGCCCCAAATGTGAAAGTATGTGTAAGTTTGTAAAGCCCTAGCACACAGGGTGCGTTTGATTCTAGCACTCTGTGTCTCACCGTCTCTCAAGCCCTCTTACAAATACAAGTACGAATACTTTTAAAGGGCAGCACCCTGATTTTGTAAGAGTTATTGCCACTTCACCTTTTGCAGGGGTCTCCTTTTTTTGACTCAAAACCTTGAGACTTTAAGAACAATATATATAAAATACTGGAAAACATCAACTATGTACTATATACAGTACGTTGTTGTCCTTGTTGGGACAATTGTATGTGTTGTTTGTTCACTTTGCATGAGGTCATTTCAACGGAATAATATATATATATGATTTAAAATATAATTATTTTATAGAGATATTCAGCCTGCATTTTACATTTATTTGGGATTTTTTCTGGGTAAAATGTAACAAAAGAGCTAAAATCCTCTATTCCAAATATGTTCATTATCTCCAGAGTCTTGCCAATAAGAAAAAGTTAGAGGACCTGAAGCCCAGAAAATATGAAATGGGTTCGGTATTTTTGGAGATGATTTAGATGATTATTACAGCGAACTGTACTTCATAAAATGCCTCTTATCCTCTTGTTTAGAATGTGTTCACCAACTCTTTCATCACCGCGGTCCCCTCTTGGACTTGGGGCAGTCCAGCGTCTCCAGCTGCCTTCCCTCGAAGGTTGATATAATGAATGATTGTTTCCTGTGAGGTGCCTCTTTGTTCGTTTGTTGTGCTGCATTGTTTGCTGTTTTTGTTTGCTTTGCCTTCAGATTGCTACATTCAGTAATCCTACTTATACACAGAGAGATTAGCCTTTTCGTAAATTAAAGAACGGCTGAATTTAACTCCACACTTCCATCTCTCCCAAAACGAATGTGAGATTCTGAAGTTTGCGACACATTATAATTATATCTAAGCTGAGAAGCCACAGACGTGTGTTGAAGTAAATTGTTTAGTCAAGAGTGTGCTCAGAGTGCTTGTTAGCTTACCCAGCTGTGAGCTAATGTGGTTAACATCCTATCATTTTGGATGTAGAGAGACTCTACTTCAAAGCCTCACAGTTGAACGTGGGATGTCTGGCATCCACATTTATAAAACGGATATGCAAGATGTAAATACATATCTACTCCAGTAGGTAATAATAATATGAATTGTTTATGAAACCTTTTTTCAAAGCCACCTTAAATGTCAATAATAAAACCACTAGAAGCACCAGGCATGAATTCAAACAAGCTTGCAAACAAAAAGAAAGGAAACAGACGGATTAGTGGGAGGAAAACAAATTGCAGTGTGTATTTATTTGTTTGAAGGACTTTGTCAGATGCGATCTCAGCAACAGAAATTTGAAAAGCCGTTGATTCAAGTCCGATGAGGCTGGGAAGGCCAGTGGGCGAGGTGGCAGCTTGCTGAGGCTGCAGGTTTTACACTTGAATTAGTTATGTTTGAGCTTGTCAGGCTTTGTGTTTGGCCTGTGTTGTATTAACATTACTGTTAAGAAATGCCACATTTCTTGCATGGACTCCTGCCTACAGTTCTGCTTTTGTGAGTGCCAACAGACATCTTCCGCCCTCTACAAGGTGGAGTGGCACTACAACGAAAAATCGAACAATTCCCTTCAATTTTTTTGCTCACAGAAACACTTTTTATTCTTTTGTGATTTGAGCTTACACTGGCTGTAAGTCTGCGGTGAATACGATTGTGAGCTTCATGCCTGCCTGTCTCATATATCTGCTCCTCTCTCTCTCTCTCTCTGTGTTTACGTATTGTCCAGCTGAGAAGTGGTACAAACGTCACCTGACCTACCAGATAGTGAATTGGCCTCGCCACCTGTCTCTGGGCTCCGTGCGGCTGGCGGTGCGCGCTGCCTTCCAGCTGTGGAGCAACGTGTCGGGCCTGGTGTTCCAGGAGGCTGCCGAAGGCCCCGCAGACATCCGACTGGCATTTTATGAGGGAGACCACAACGACGGGGCCAGCAATGCCTTCGACGGACCAGGTCAGGGACAACCACACACTGAGTCAAGTCATCACGGATCTGCCTATCTGATCCATACTTTAAATCTGTGTGTGTGTGTGTGTGTGTGTGTGTGTGTGTGTGTGTGTTTGTGATGATTGTTTTGTGGCATGATCTTGTGTATGTAATTTGCCCTTTAGGCGTCTCTTGTAAATGAGATCCTGATCCCAACTTCATGAATACATAAAGCTGAACAAGAATTGCTGTTTGTGTTTTCACAATAATACTAAACAATGAAAATAAACCAACTAGTCAACAACTGAGCAGTGACCTACTCAAGCCACCACTCAGCAGTTGAGAATGTATTTATTTCAGTCCAATACTGTACTCTGACACTGTACAACACACTGCCTCTCACTGCTTCTCTCCTTTTTGACTTTCAGGAGGAACTCTGGCGCACGCCTTCCTGCCTCGCAGGGGGGAAGCCCACTTTGACATGGCTGAGAGGTGGACGCTAAACGGACACAAGGGACACAACCTGTTCATGGTGACCGCCCACGAGATCGGGCACACTCTGGGACTGGAGCACTCCCCCGTCCGTCACGCCTTAATGTCGCCGTACTACAGGAAGCTCGGCCGCAGCCTGGTGCTGAGCTGGGACGACATCATCGCAGTGCAGCAGCTGTACGGTGAGATGACACCTCTTTATGGCGCAGATCCTACTTGTGGGTTCATTGTTAGAAACTCATGGACGCTTTAGTGGACAAATGACAACTGGCCACTGTCTGGCCTCAGGACGGCTGGGTTAAAGATAGTGAGTTGAGGTTGCAGTTTAGAATGGACTGTTATTGTACTACAGAGAACCACTTGCATGATTTACTGACTTGTTCTGGAACCAGACTTGTCTTTTGAGGAATCGCAGGAGTAGAGGCGTTTTTACTCTGCTGCCCATTAAAGCGGGAGTCGTGGCACTGATCTGTGAAAAGGCCAGAGAGGCAGCCTGAAGGCCACCAGCTGCAGACGCAGAATGAGAATGAGTAGAGCAGTAGCGCTGTTGAGAGTTCCCTGAGTTCATTAAAACCTAGATTTGACAAAAAATGACCGTAACAATTCTGGATCCAGAAAGCTATCTGCTTGTAGTTTATTTCTTGCTGTTTGTCTTTCTCGTGAAACAAAGCTCCCAACAAAGAATGTGATTACAAGTGAGATTATTTAAAGGTTTCTCTATAGAACGGAAAGAGAAAGAGCAGATTATTATTTCTTTTTTTTGTCCCGAACAGCACGATGAGTTTGTTCTATCAGTTGCAGCTCTGTGGCCTCTCAGCTGCATGGAAAAGTAGGTTGAGGGCAGCAGAGGTGGTGTGATCGTCATAATAACACTCTGCCCTGAAACACACACACACACACACACACACACACACACACACACACACACACACACACACACACACAGCTTTGTCGGCACTGTTGTAATAGGTTGCTGCGGTAGCTGCAGAATGTGAGCGTTACATACATCTGTGTGCATGACTAATGTAATAGTTTCTGTTTACCTTGAGCGTGTTGTTCCTTCTGGCATGTGTAAGGCAGGTTTCCACATGTGCAGAGTTCTTCTATTACGTGTGCTCTCTCTGCAGCAAAGAGGCTGATTTCGCCGCAGCAGTTGCGCAAGAACATTGTCTTTAAAGTATCTTCTGCCACTGCTTGACCTCCTCTGTGATGGTGTGCGACGCTGAATGTTCAAGATGCAAATAGTAAGCATCAAGTGCTTACCCTGCTTTGACTCTGAAATGAGGTGTAGAACAGCTGCAAAGGGCCAGTGAACACACCGAATGCTGCAGGAATGTTTGCATTGCTGCAGGACAGTCCCACAATCATTTGGATAATTTAACTCTGAACTTGAGATTTAGATCAACAGAAGCCTGCAGGCAGCCCGGGTCCAGATTCCTCTTTCTGTGTTTAATATTTGAGGATATTTCCCATCTGCTTTGCCTCTGGTGATATTCTGGCCTCAGCTTCCTAACATGGTATGTGCCAGCCTTTATTCCTCAGGGCCTCCCTTATTCACTCTGCATTAAAACAACGGCAACTCACCACTCTGCTGCCTCAGACACACATTTCCATTTGCAGCTCAGTTACACTCAATAACTGTTGCATTTAATGCCACTTTTTTAAAATTGATGTGACCATATACTACCATTGAATTAATAGCCACTAATGAACGGTAGTTAGAACAGATGATTAGTTTTTAGGTGCTCTTTGAGCTCTACGTGTTTTGCTTTTACACTGAAAGCTAAACCTGGCAATGTTTGCTCATCAGTCTTTAAATCATTGGCAGCTTACTCTGATAACCTTTTTTTTTAGATGCTTGTCATCCAGGATCCTTCTGCTCAGTCTAGCGAAATGAAACATGCTTCAGACATGTTTGCTTATCATCCTGATTTCCACCCTGTGGCAGTAATTTCTGCAGACTGCAGCTGCTCCCATGTAAAAGTCAAGGAACTCCAGATACATAGGAAACTAAAACTGACAGGTCTGTAGGCCTCATGAAAAACGTTACATCTGCCTAAAGATATGAGCTGTAGGCAATGTGAGTATATCTGGTTGTGTGTGTGTGTGTGAGAGAGAGAGAGAGAATCATTCCTGGTGTTGGCATTGTGATCTGATAATAAGCAGAAGTGAGGCATTCTGAATATGTCAGTCTCTCCAGAGCTCCTCTGGCTGCTCTTTGGCAAAATGCATGGAACTTATATCTTATATCTTATATTATAGAAGTCTGTCCTGTAAGATAATGTGTGTATAGTATGTGTGATGAACAGCAGTGGTTTTACAATCATTAATTATTGCTAAGCACATTTTGTTAATAATAGTCATGACATTCTGAATTCTTCTTACACCACTGATGAATGTAAACAGCATAAGGAGGGAGGTGAGGTCAGACAACCAGCCCTTATCTTACTACACTGCTCCTACACACACATACACACAGACACACACTCTCTCACACACACACACACACACACACACACACACACCGCTACACAGCTATTCATGTGTTATCCACTCTGGTGTGTGTACGTCTATTTTTCCTGCTGTCTTCCTCCTGTTCTTGGGTGTGCTGATTTTATCCACCTCCTACACAAATGTTTGTTCAACTCCTTGCAAACGAAATGACTGTAATCATGTCTGAGCACCATCGTTTACTCTTATGCTTTGGTATGTTGTTCTTTTTCCTTTTGTACTGTTTGAGTCTTTCTTTATTCTTTTCATCTCATGTGCCAGAAATCTGCACTATTGTGCTGTACAGGCCAAAAAAAGACGTTATTTGTGCTAACACAGTACTTTTAAGGTTCCAGTGTGCGCCATTGTTTATTTCCTGTGCAGTACAATGTCATCCATCAGTGTACATTGTTCCCATGCTGTCCAATTTAGGAAATACTTAAATTGCTGTTGACATGCTTGAGAAATTAGACTGTCTGTCCTCACAGCTTAGTTTGGTCACTGTAGGTTTTAAATAACAAACTATGCGTGGGAAATTTAAGCACAGGTGGACGGACAACAACCCTACTGAAAGGGATTATGCCAGTACGTGGATTCTTATTACATGGCCTTGTCTGAAGCCTTTTAGGTTCACTGTGTTGTTGCTTTGTTTGTTCTCTCAGGTAAGCCGTCAGGTGATCGCCCTGTGAGGCTGCCAGGCCAGGTTTTGCACGCCGCTCTGCAGGAGTGGGAGTTCACAGAGCTTCACAACGGGCATGAGACCACAGGGCAGCCTCTCTATTGCCAGGGTGTCTTTGATGCCATCACCATGGGTGAGGTCAGAGAGAAATAGAAATTGAATGTAACATTCAGCCATATCCTTCCTGACTGTGGCTATTGGCGGATCTTCAAAAAGCTGAAAGATCTTGCAGAAACAGAAGAGAATCCTGTTATCATATTCATCTTTCTACACCAGCACCAGTTTACTCTTTGAGAAAAGTCTTTAATCAATGTTCACTTGCCAGATTATATTGTATATACTATACATTGAATGTAAATTATCACAACTAAACAGTCTTATTTTGTGATAACTCCTTGGACCACTGTATCAATGCAACATAATTCAGATAGACGGGGTGGGGACAAAGCACAAGGGAATGAATTGCGGGACTAACCCAAGGCAAGGTTTATTATGAAGAGTCACATCAGTAACACATGGCATAAAAAGTCGTAGTGTAGTATTGTATAAAGCAGGCATGTCCAAAGTCCGGCCCGCGGGCCAATCACGGCCCGAGGTCAGATTTTATATGGCCCGCACCTTCTGTCTTAAAATGCATTATTTATGGCCCGCCAGCACAGTCAAAACGGAATGAATAAATCATACAAATTCAACATGCAATTCCTCTTCTTACCTCATGGTGGCAGCACCACTCTGTAACTGTCTGGCTGTTTGAAATTGGCTCTGACCCTTGACCTGTCATGTTACGGCAAGTCAAAAAAGGAAAGTCGATAATGAGGGCCGCCGCTTCCAGGAGAGGTGGAGATCGCAATATTTGTTTCACCGAAAACCGAAACAACTGTGTCTGCCTAATTAGTCATGAGACTGTTGCCTTGTTTAAGGAATGTAATGTAAAGAGACACTACGAGACCAAACATGCTAATGCTACAACAAGCTATCAGAGCGACCGAGCTAGAAAAGTGAAGCAACTCCAAGATAACTTGGCCACACAGCAGCGGTCCTTTTCACATGAAAACATCATCAAAGTAAGCTACCAAGTGGCCATGGTAACTGCTAAACATGACAAACATGACAAAGTTTATCAAAGACTGTGTTATGAAAATAGCAGAAAACATAATTGCCCCGAGAAGAAGACCGAGTTCGCTAATGTTTGCCTGGCTCGTAACACTGAAGAGCTAGCATCAGATACTAAGAGACAACTTGATTTGTTTCGTTAGCCTGTTTCATGTGTGTTGAACTTAAAAGTGAGACAACTTTTCATTACCCTCACTAAGTCATATTTAAGATCTTGAGGTGAGAATATTGATCGGTTTCTATGTAATTAGCTTTTAGATGGCTTGTTCTTTGTGTTATCTGACTTTCAAGATGTGAAAGAAAGGCAGAATAGTTGTTGAGATGTGTTCACACATGAATGCTTACATTTGGTTACATTGCTATTTGCTGTCATTGAAAATAAAATGATTAAATAACAATGTATGTATAGGCTACTTGTATTGTTTAAAATAATGTCAGCAGGGACTGTTGACCCTTGGGCATTTTCACATTATCAAATCTGGCCCTCTTTGAAAGAAGTTTGGACACCCCTGTGGTAAAATAACAATGTCAGGAAGTAAAGTGACATTTTTTTATCAACCTGACAAAATTACATTCTTGTGGGAAGAAAAGAAAAGGCAACAATGTAACTTCTTTACATTCTAATAGAATGTAAAGAAGTTACATTGTATCAAAATGTAGCTTCTTTACATTCTAATAGAATGTAAAGAAGCTACATTGTATAGAATGATTCTATTGAAGTTATTCCTTTTTTAAATGTTTTAGACGAGTCACTAATCACTTTAAAATAGTGATTATAGCTGATTTAACTTACAGACATGAGATTGATCTTCTCATGTCACTCTCTTTATACAATGATATAAATTCATCCCCGTTTTATCTACAAGGCTACTTGTATTGTTTAAAATAATGTCAGCAGGGACTGTTGGCCCTTGGGCATTTTCACATTATCAAATCTGGCCCTCTTTGAAAAAAGTTTGGACACCCCTGGTATAAAGTGTCATGTAAGAATTAATAATATAGTGTGTCATAAAATGCCAGAACAAAAGCCATAGTTTAGAATGTCATAACAATTATGTCATAAAAAAGCCCTCGTATCATATGCATAAACGTGTCAAAGTATAGTATTGCTTGTCATTAAAAGGTCAAGATTGAACTTAATGTGGTACATATATATTTACCCTTCTGCTATTTCTTTTCTGTTTTGTGTCTGCAGACCAGAATGAGACAGTGCTGGTGTTTCGGGGCAGTGTGTACTGGACAGTATCGGCTGAAGGCGGTGTGAGCGGCCCGCTGCCTCTCCGTCATCGCTGGTCTGACCTTCCTCCGGCCATCGAGGCTGCTGCCTTCTCCCCGCTGGACTCCAAGTGGTATTTTTTTAAAGGTACTGCTTCACTCAACTCATCAATGCGATTCTCACACTTCCTTTTAAAGACATTCCCTAAGCTACTGCCTAACTTCACAAGTCTGGTAAAGCTCCCAAAATAGATGCTATTGGGCCTTTAAATAGGAAAGTGCTATTTAAAGAGTACACTGCACTGAAGCCACAGCTGTCATCTTAAAGCAGATTCACCTTTGTGTTAAAGGATAGAACTTGTTTGAAGTTATGGTCAAGTGTGCAAAACAGTTTTATGCAAAATACTGAAGCTAGGACATTTGTATTACTATGCTTATTATCTCTGTCCATTTTTGTATTTTAATAAAAATCGTAGAATTGTTATCTTTTAGAGAGCAAGTGGCCAAGTCAGTTTGACCTGTGTCACAGTATGATGTCATGTGACATGTGAAATGTTGGATGAATTTGTGGAGCCACTACTATCAAATATAATATGATGGTACTTTGCAGATAATTTAAACTTTTTTTTTTATTATTATTGTTGAATCATAGAATTTGTAACTTTTCCCCTCGTCTCGTGGTGCAGGGAAGCGAATGTGGCGCTACTCAGGCAGTGTGCTGGACCAGGGCTTCCCCAGGAAGAGCAGTGAGTTGGGGCTGCCTCGACACCCTGACTGTGTCTTCTACTACGCTCCTCTGGGTCACATGGTCCTCTTCAAGGGCTCCCGTTACTCTGTGCTGAACCTCAAAACCCTGCACCAAGAGCCCTACTACCCGCGCAGACTGACAGACTGGACGGGTGTGCCACAGGGGACCAATGGGGCGCTGACCCGTCCCGACGGACGCCTCTACCTGTTCAGAGAACAGCGATTCTGGAGATTTGACCCGGTCAAGGTTCGAGTCACCAGAGAGGGCCAGTGGGCCAAGGATCTGAGCTGGACTGGTTGTAGAGACGCTCCTCAGAGCAACAACATTCTTTGACCGGCAGTACTGTAAGCTTCAGATAACGTGCAATTTGTTGATGTACATACTATAATGTAAAGGTGTTATAGCTTTTTCACCCTAAACCCACATTGAGTTTATATGTTGCAAAGTGAGCATAGCTCAGCAAACTCCATTAAGGGATTCAACTAAAGTATACCCACTTGGTTTTTTCCATTTTAAAGCACAAATAGTATTTATTCTGGATATTACTGTACATGGAAGTACAATTCTAGCCTCATTAATACAGGTAAGATGGTGAAAGGACTGTGCACTCTTAAGTAGGCAGACCAAACTGGTTTGGTTGGAACAATGCTTTTAAAACCATCTTTTTTTTCCTCTTATCATATTTGCACGCTGACAGAGAAACTAAAAGATGTGTGTCATCTCTTCTGCAATATCAGGATATTCTATCTATTATAGACATAACGGTTGATTACTTAGACATGTGGTTGTGACAGAAACCTAAACTGGCATTAAGTACTCTGACAGTGACACTTTTCCTTCATGTTGTGCTTTTCACAGGGCTACATTTTTTAGCACAATAGCTGCACTAATAAGTAGTTGGATCTAAATGTAGTAATTTAAACATTCAAGAATATTATTACCTGCACCGTTTTAAAATATTACTCACTTTGTACCACTCTCTTGGCAGCTCTGTTTCAACAATTGTACCCTACTGTATATTGTAGAAGCTTATGTGACAAGTTAAAACATTTGAAGTCATTTCTGAGTGGAAAGTGTCGCCTGCAGCTGAACTTCGGTTTCTTTACTCCAGAGGACTTCTCTTTATCCAGACTACACAGCTGTGTCCTCCTGCATAGCTTCAGATCCACTTTAACAGGTGCATCATCTTGTCCACCCTCTGGTGCAGTCCTCCGTTTGATATGTTTTTAATTGCACAGTGATTATTATACATGGAGGAAGAGCGAGCAATTATTTGAACTGCTGCACTGTGATGAGTAACAGGAGCTGTGTATGTGATAAACAGTCAGTTTATAAAACTCATAAACACTTGAGCAACAACGTTCTTTGACCAGCAGAGGGCGCTGTAAGCTTTAGATCATGTGTAATGTGTTGACGTACTGATGGTGCTATAACTTTTTCACCCTAAAGCACATGTATGTATACTTCAGAGCAATGCATATTACTGTACATGGATGTACAGTTACAGCCGTATTAATACAGGTACGATGATCAAAGGACTGTGCAGACCACGCTCTCTTCTTTGTTGGAACAATGCTTTTAAAAGCCTGTTTTTGCACATCGGCAGTGGAATCAAAAGATACGTGTCATCTCCTCTGCAGTATCACTAACTAACACATTGTAGAAATGACGAGTTACTTACTTAAGCCAGCGGTTCTGTGGCCTAAATCTTTATCACTGAAATTCAAACAAATATCAAATTCTATCTAGTTTGTGACTGAAGGTCAATTGTGGTTATAAATTGGTGACATCATTCACTTCTGACCTTTTCATCCGATCATTGTATTCACTTTGCGTTGGATTCTTCCATGACTGCAGGCGGAGCAGCCGTCTGTCAGACTAATGCAGATCATTGGTTACTCAGCATTGGTATTGAAACATGTCAGAACACAAAGTAAAGCCGTCACAATCTGACCACAACAAAAAGAGGGTTTATTCATTTATCTTTTAATACTAAGCCTTCAACATTTTACACACTGAGGACGCTCACAGTTGATGCTTCCTGACTGAGCATGCGTGCCTTTTTTTTTTTTTGCCAGTTACTCTCATTTACAGTAAACCCTTAAAAACATGAACGGCGGCTAGCTGCCCTGCACACCTGCAGCGTCCTGTTGACCAATGAACGGCTCAACAGGAGCAGCTCATAACCTTAAATCTCATGCATTTGATTTGGCTATAATGCACCAGTGAATGCCAGATCCAGGTTCATCTGTGAGTGGGTTCAATTTAGAAGGTCCGTGGCCACAATTAAAAGTTTTATAGAAGATGTCAAGTAATGTGTGTAGAAGAAGAGACACACAAGGGCATTAAATGTTTCCTGAAACATTCCTCTCCTCACAATATCACATCATCTTTTGTCAGACCGGTCTCTAAACAGCTATGATCACAACAATGATCATGTGCACTGTGCAAAAATGTTGTGTGTTTGACGAACATCTGCTGTAACCAGTTCAGTTCAATACACGGTTAAGTTTGAACTTAAATGTATCCGTCTGCTGATCCCTCAGCTTATAGCCGTACAGTAATTAACATGTCTTAGGTCACAGGACACCTTACATACTAATGGTTCAATTATTATTACAAAAACATTATATTACAAGATCTTTTTGTAAACGTCTAAATGTTCTCTTTAAGTAGTTATTTAGAAAATGCTGTTAACTATGTGAGGATGAATGTCCTCTTCAATACAGTAACTGGGCCTAAGTCTAGTACATGTTAACACACGAATAAAGATACTTTGAAGTGCATTTAAACAAATTGAATAAAAAGCTACTCGGCTATTCTTTCACTGTGCCTGTGACAGGCTGACAGAGCACTGTGGAGAGCGATCAGACTAAATCAGATTTCTTTACTCCAGAGGACTTCTCTTTATCCAGACTACACAGCTGTGTCCTCCTGCATAGCTTCAGATCAACTATAACAGCTGCATCATCTTGTCCACCCTCTGTCCTCCATGTGATATGTTATATTATTACCCCAGCATGTGACGTAGTAGCAGGCATTTAGATGAAGAACTCATCGACTGGCTCCTTGTTTGCGCGTGCTGACAGCAGCTCAGCGGTAGTCCTGTTCTCCACAAAAGGCCCTTTGGAGGGACTTTGTCCTGCTGCCACAGTCCTGCTGCCACAGCCCTTCCTGGCTGCATCTGTACATCCAGCGGAGCCCCATGTCCTGGAGGCGACCTGAGGGTGCATGTGTGTCCGTGGCAGACCCTCAACAGCTGAAGCCCCAACAGCTGGAAGCCTCTCAGAGTGGAGATTCATCGAAAGGTCCGTGGAGGAAGAGCGAGCAATTGCTTTGACTGCCGTGTCAGACTTCAGCGAGACGGGGACTCCTGTGTCTACGTTGGTTTCTGGCTCCTCCTCCTCTTCCAGAAGGAGGTGGGAGAGAGAACAGGTGATGGAGGGGCGCAGAGGAGAGTCCGGGTGGTTGGTACTTGAGGGCGGTGCAGGGCTGCTGCGCTGTGATGAGTAACAGGAGCTACCTGGAGGGGTGCTACAGCAGCTTCCTGATCCCTGGCTCTCTGCTCCACCACCTCCTCCATGACGCTTCTCAAGGAGAGAGTCGCTGCGCGGCCTGGGGCCTGGTGACAACCAAAGACACACGGAGCAGACACAAAACATGTTTCAACGTTATCTTTGCAGTCAACAAAACCTTCTGTAAAATTTGAAATTTTTTTTTTTAACTTGACCTGATGAACGGATGTATTTTATTATTCTTTTTGTTGACACCTGATCCGTTATTTCCCTGGTAATGATCTTTTGATTTTATCCTGAATTAAGAAACAATGTGTAAATTCTGTTTCAATATGACCACTATGAATAAATAATTAATAAATACGTCTTGAGACATCTTCGCGATGATGGTTTATAGCGTAGTTTTTTAAAAGTGCATCTCCGGTCTCCGGTCCAAAGACGGGCCTCGGCCGTGGTTCAAAACTCCGTGCACTCCAAACATTCACGCATAAATTCACACAAGCTTTTGAATACAAAATGTAATACCTTGATAAATAGCATTTAAGATGTTTTAAGACTTTTTAAGGGCCTTAATTGTTGCTTAATTGATTTAATCGACTTTTGAATAGCCCGCAGACACCGTGAACACAGTTTTCCCTTCTGTGCACTTACCTTGCCGGTGTGTTTGCCAGGGCAGGGGAGCGGTGAGGCTGCAGGGCGACAGGCTGTGGGCCTGTCCCGAGCTCCTGAGCTGCATTCCTCGAGGGGAAACGCTGGGGCAGGTCAGGGGGAAAGCACAGGTCAGAGGTCGTTGGGGTTGAGCCGGGGTTTTCACCTACAGAAGGACGAGGATTATGATTTACAACAGGACTACAGAGATTTAAGTCAAGTTAAGTGATTTTGAGAGAATTAACATACACGCATCTTACATATGGCTACTCTGACAGCTTTGAGTTGGTTCCATTTCTATTATTGAACTGGCGCTGTTTTATCTTGTGAGATTGGTCTAAATCAATGATTTTAATACCAATTAAAGCTTGATGTCTTTGTTCTGAGCTAATGAAGTAACCTAAACAGTTGATTCATCTTTTGTGTGAGCCGGATGAAGAATTCTGGCCTTTTGGCTAAGAAAGTTTTTTTAAACATGTCTAATTTTGTTGAGCTATGTCTCATCAGGTTTGTGTCATGTGACATTGTTAAAAACTTAAACCTGAGATGTGATACTGGCATCAATCAATAAGTCTTGCGACACAAGGGAAGTAAAGCAGCCATTCACATGTCATGATTTTGCCATCCCGACTCGCTCTACTCTTTATCATTTGGTACATAATTCTATTTGGACAAATACATCTGATCTCAAACCCTCAGTGAAAATGAACTTTCCAATATCAAATCCTCACATTGATCTTGTAATATGTTCTCTTTGGACAGTAAAACTATTTTGTATTATGTATCTACTTCCATAAACATCTAAACATCTGTTTCAACTATATTTACACTGACGTGTTCTAAGTGTTTGGACAACATCTGGCAACAAAATGGGGTTTGTATCACATGCAAATCTTATAAAGTGTGATTTAAACAATGAAAATAAAGTTGGACATGCAGCTCACTAACTGATGTTGTATATTTTTTTTAATGTTCTTCTTAAATGTTTCTCTCTTAGTTTACCGTGAGATAACTGTGAATGGAAGAAAAGCTGCTCTTTGATTTATTCCAGGTTAATAATCATCGGTTTGTCAAACTAAAACATGAAACATAAAACTGAAAAGGCAACACAAACATTCCTTCACTTCACAAACAACTGCTGCTGCTTTCCCTCCAAAGCAAACATGCTATTCCCTCAAGCAACCTGTCCTGCTGCAAATTGTGTACAAAACTTTCCGTTCTGCGAATAACATTTGAGCAGAACAGAGATCCTGCTCGTTGGACTCTCTATGTTGTGAGATAATTATGAAGTAATTACTAATTAAAAGTCGTATTTGCACTTACCTGGAAGAGAATCTTGTTGCCATCCAGGTCTTCTGTCTGCCAGCGCGTGGTGCTTATGGGGGTACAGGGGTTGGGCAACAGAGGGACGAGTTGGCCAATTTCTTCCACACTAAACTGCAGCACAGCGGAGCTGCACGGCTCCACCCGAGACCCTGGTGACAACTGTTTTAAAGCCAGCTGCAGGCACAGCCCGGGCTCTGTGTGGAAAACAAGTGATTATGGGTCACTTGCCTATTTGCTTTTCATCTTATCATGATTAAAAAAAAGCTGAGCCTTAAAGCTGCACTTGTTGAGATGAATAGCTTATATTTTTTGTTGCTTTAAACACTATAAAATTCAAAAAAGCACCACTTTTAAGACGAACCTGTGTGGAGAGTGAACCAGCAGAAGCCCGTCTTCTGCTCCTCTGCCTGTCGCTGCAGCACTGTCTCATAGAGCCGCACGGCATCCTCGTAGTTGTCGTATCCGCTGTACAGTGTCACGCGGAGTATTTCTCCCCCACAGTGGACCGGTCGAACCCCCCACACGGGCATGCCTGCACCCAAACTATAGAAGTCTCTGCTGGGCAGGAGGTAGGGCCGCAACATGGCATTGGCGGGGGAGCTGCTGGAGGTGATGTAGATCCCTCCAGGTCGACTGCCGCAGGTCTCGGTGTGGTGGTACTGCCAGGGCGGACGCTGAAAGAAGTCCAGCACTTTGAGGATTCGCTCCTCTCCATAGGCCTCGTGGAGGAAGAAGGTGATGGCCAGAGAAGGGAAGCCTGAGACATTTTTGAAAAAAAAGGGTTATTCTCAATCAAGCTAAAATAAAAACAGATGCAGATTCTAGCAAGGGAAGCTCGCTGTGGGATTGCATGTTTACTCCATATACAGAGTAAATGTAGTATTGAGTTAAGAGTACGACATTTGAGGGGGTTGTCTTGTTCTTACATATGGAAATGATTATTTTCCTATTTACAAAAAACAAATACACAATGAGGTTGTACGGGCACAACAGAGTTTGGCATCCCTATCAATTAAATACCCGACTTATATAACCAGATGTAAGTATAATAAATGCAAGACAACACGCGGAGGATCATTACCTGACACAGAACAGAGGCGGGTGTAACTTCTGAATGGGGAGGCCCTCTCTGACACATGGAAGATACGGAGACTTGGGCAGAGCCAGTGTAGGAGGCGATCCAGGGTGTGCTGCAGCAGCAGTGAGTCTCCAGGGTTGGCCAGCAGATGTAAGTTCATCAGCAGGAGCTGCTGCTGCCTGACCCGACTGGTAATGTCCTGAACTGGGGTGACACACACACACACACACACACACACACACACACACACACACACACACACACAAGTGTACAAAGATAGCTTAGACAGGTGCAAGTGCTAAAACCAGGCAGCACAGATGTTTAAGTAGAAACCATAACAAATGTGTCGTAGTTAAAGGGGGTACTCCGGTTTCACACATCAAGATTAGTTTCCATGTGATGGGGGAGTACGACTCAGCTCGTCAAAACAGTTGTGTAATGTCACAAAGGTAGTCACATTACAACCGTCAAATTCCAGAAGGTCTTCAGTGGTTTAGTGTTTAGTTTAGTGCCAAAACAATCAGTGATGCACTGTGTTTGGAAATGGAGAGGTCCTTATTCTAGCGTGTGTCTCAACACCCGTCTCATCAACACTAGTAGACTATAAACTGTCGACTCCTAGACAGTTGACAGGGTTTTATTCTACATAATATTTAGTAATTACCCACATTATAAATGTGATATAACATACTATTTCTGAGCTGGTGGTGGCATGAAGTTTGAGTCTTAATAACTATCACAATTGCATTACGGGAAGTGTTGGATTTTGACCGTTCTTATAATAAATCTGTCCCCTTGTGAGTCTCCTAACTTTAAATTACAGCTGTGCCTCTTAATCTTCTGTATGAGTGAATGAATACTTACCGCCAGATGAGGACATCCTGCTGCAGTCAGATCTAGTTAAGAAGACACAAAATAATAAGAAGTACACAAAGTGATTAATTCAGGTGTACATTGGCTGGAGGAAAAGACAAACATCTGTCTCCATCTTGTGGCGGTTGGTTTGGAAAACAAGCCACCGTTGGTCACCATGACAACAAACACATTTAGGAGACAACATCTTAAAGAGGACAACAGTTATAAACACCTGTAGTTAACGTGCGAAGAGGTTAAAGGTCACAGTTTAGTTGCTGGTTTGAAATGATAACCCCTCTACGATTTACTGTCACAGTTTCCATTGTGGCTGCAGCTACAGCTAACGTTAGCATCGTTAGCTTAACGTTGACACACAAACAAGTTGACTCACTCGGTTTCATCTCCGGAGTCCACGTTCTGCATGGTCGGACCTCTTTAATAGCGACACTCCTCGAAACATGGTCCGGAAGAAGCTGCGGGGCCTTCTTTTTTCACATTTGGTCGAGCCATCTGCACAGAAAGTTTGCGCGGTGTTGCTTGCGGCAGTGCGGAGGACTGAGGGTGAAGAGAAGCATCGCGTTTGATTTCTTTCCACAGTCTGCTCCAGTAAAAGAAGAAGAAGAAGAAGAAGAAGAAGAAGAAGGGGGGACTCTTTTGCTGGGACGCTGACGTCAGGAGGCAATATAACCATGCACCGTTATGTTAAAATAAAAGCACTGGATATTTAGTAGGAGAAAACAAAAAGTGGAGATGCATGCTGGACTACATCCAGGAGGCTGAAGTCCGGGCGAAAGGGACCCAGGAGACGTGTGCTGCTGTCGGTGTAAAGCCGCATATATATAATAACATGGAGCAGATGGCATGCGTCTAACAACATAGGAAGACAAAGGAGGCAGTCCAGAAGGGCCGGACAGATTTAAACGTGCAGGGCAGGCTCTCTAAACCCCGAAAAATAAAGATATTGTTTCGTTAATACCCTGTTAAGAGCATTAAACTCGCTTTTGGCGCACACCGCGTTTTGACAAGTCCTGTGAAAGACACTCACTGCAAACACAGTCCATCAAAACCTAATGCAGTCCCAATGAAATACATCTTACCTTAATGCATGGAGACTCTAAAATGTGTTCAATGTTTAACAAATCACCAACACATGAAATAAATACAGATATGTGCGATTTAACGATGACACTGTGAACTAACTCTATTCATGTTTAAATCCTAACTCATTATTATGAGGTGTTATTTCATCATGCATCTTCTCACAGTAAAATTGTGTGTTGCAGGTCATTTCTGTTTAATTTCAGCAGTTTTTTAATTTCATAATTTCAGTCTTTGCCTGTCGATTCAGACCAGCTACTCAGAGACTTTTGTTCAATTGAGCCGACAGAACATTATGAAATAAAAAATGACCTAAAATAAACTGAAAAAGAAGAACATTATTTTAAGCTTATGGGTATATTACACATTTTGTCAATCTATTTATATTGATTATGTATCTCTCTGTTTTAGAACAGTGTTGATTAAACTTCACGGTCATTTTAAAGGCTGCAGTTTGTGGCGCTTTTGTCGTTTCTAAAACACATTTTATATCAGAGGGTAGATATTAGAAACACCTCATAATATAATTCAACACAGACTACAGCCTCCAAACAGGACATACAGTTGAATCCACACCTCTCTTAAAACAGTTTAAATAAAACTACACATTTTAACTGGGTTTGATGTTCTTGAAAGGGACTACAGATGAAAAATAGCCATTTGGCTAACTCTGGCGCAGTTACAGAAATGTTTTTATTAATGTGCACTGTCCCTGATCAAATAAACCAATAAATAAAATAAGAAAGAAAAAGAAAAAGTTGCACTTCCATCTCAAACTACTGTAGTAAATAATGTACTTCAGAGATCTAGAAAGTTCCTTTTGAACCCTAAACTTAGCTTTAGTTATGGTTAGAGAGGCAAGTACTCTGACTTTTGCCAAGGCCTTCACATGAAAGACGTAAAAAGAAAAGAAGGAAAAGAAAAACCCACCCCTTCATTTTTTTTTATTCTACATTTACTATGATGAAAACAAGGCCCTGTACATTCCACCTTTGCAGTGAGTACAATAATTATTTTACAATTTGTACACATTAGAACATGGTGCTAGGCTGGCTCCACCGGTCCAAAAATCCAAAAAAATCTCTTTGAAAGCTGCACCACAAGGAACCTTCCATTCAAAGAGAGGAGATAGGTTTTTTTGGCCGATCATACAGCAGGCCTGAAGTGAAAAATGTGTCATGAGAGACCAAACGCCATTTATGGAGCTTTTATGCGTCTTATTCGCCCGGCTGACCCGTTAGATAAAAGCATGCCGTGAAGCTACAGCTCTTGATCTCTCTAACCACTAGTACAGACCTGGCCCAAATATGGAATATGGCATTAAATATAGGTGCGCTTAATTCTTATCAGACATTAAAACCTCAAGAAACAGACAGATTTTCAACATAAATGAAGCACTCTTCATGTTCTCTCCAGTACTCAAAATGTTGTTGTAACCCAGGTCTGTACCAGTTAACACTTTGTCCTCTTCTTTAAATTTAAAATCCTCTAGGAGGAAAAAGGCCAAGAGTGTCTTTGTTAACACGTACAGCCATCAATGTGCCACAAAAAAAAAAAAAAATAAAAAAAACGGAACACATTGACATCGACATTTAAAACAGGGGAGTGAACTCAAATGTTTTCTTGGTCTCAGTGTAGCTGCATGTTAGCTCTAACATGTTTCAGCTCGTTCTCTACAGCACGTAGTTAATTGGCAAAGAGGCTGATCCAATTCTCTCCAAAGGCCACAAGAAACATGATTTTGTACAAAACTAGATTGCCTCCTTTCATTTCTCTCAGCAGAAGAAATCTAATATACCTAGAAAACTTCCCCATCTTTTGCACCTTTTTTTTTTCTCCTCTTTACACATTTTTAATGGAAGAAAAGTTAAGCTTCCCAGTGTTTCCCAGAATCAATGATGAAAGCACTTCCAAGTTCATTCAAACGCATAGCAGTCCACAAAAAAACAAGGCTCTCAGTTTCTCTCAACGCGGTGTTAGCTTTCATTGAATTCTCCTGTTTTATGCTACATAAGTGTACACTTTGCGGTCCTCCGGTGTTCGTGCCAAATATTCCCTCTCAATGAGTCCTTCAATGCGCTTCTTGATGACTACGGGACTAGGAAGGAATCGTGAACGCAGCTGCTGCGTGACCTGTGGAGACACCGAAAAACAAGAGCAAATCAGTACACCGTACTTTTCATCCTGTCACCATCATCATCATCACTACTCATATTTGCAAATGCAACCAGTTCAGCTGACTGACCTCTGCTACTAGAACATTGTGCTGCATCTTCTTTCTGGACTTCATGATGCGAACGATGGCAGCTTCGATCTCATGCTTCCGGTCATCGTCCACTTTCTGTCGCGTCTCCTTCCTCTCGGGGTCCGACTCTCCTTGTTTAGCAGCCACTAGGTGGTGCATAACAGAAAGGAAAATAAATGCAAAAGACAAGTCCTGAGACCGAAGGCATACATATACTTTCCCCAAATAAATTAAATAATTTGATTGTGAGGTGAAAGGTATTATTTTCTGTTGTTTTGTTACATTTTCTGCGTGCGGTACAAGGCGCCTGTTACTGTAAGACTAAAGGAAACATGATGTTGTGTACCTGTCTGGATCTTGACACGGTGGAGTTTGGAGGTAAACTGGTCATTAACTGTAAACACGTGGCCATTCTCGATCTCCTTGGACTTGGGCTCCTTGGTGAGTACTCTCTGAGTGGGCTTCCCACAAGCCAGAGACTGCAGCGCTCGCACCAGCTCCCTTTCTGGGATGTCCGTCTCCTGCTGGATCTCCTATACAGGGTTGAAGGATCAAATATTAAGCAAGACATAACAGAGAGAGGAAAGCAGGAATCAGAAACTGCTGAATTTGTCCACTATCAATCAGGATGTTTGTCTTTCTTGGCTCAGTTAATTGTTTTCGGCAAACTAGGGGACCGTAACACACTGTTAGACTGCGTCGGGCAGTATGGTGTCATACTGTGTACCTCAAAGATGGATTTGTCTCTGTTGTTGAAAAGCATGAGGATGGTCATCTGAAAAGTGGAGACCTGCAGGATGTGCTTCCTGGTGTTGGAGCCGGTAACCTGGGCTCCTCCCACGACCACCTCTGACCCGTCCTCCTTTTGATATGTTCGGGCAGAAGATCAAAATCTAAAAATACGATTCAAAATCTACTTCCACAAGAAATCAGGTTTTCTGTTGCTGAAAGTCCTCAAAATAGTAGACAGTCGATTTCCCTGTTACTCAAATAAATAAAAAAAAGTATCACAAAATGACTTATTTTAAGTTATTAATAACATGTAGCTGTGTCCATTACTCGTTGTGTTTACAATTTTAAAAGATATTTTTAGCAGTACATTTAAAAAGTACCACTTACACTTTGAAAATGAAAAACACATTTTAGAAAAACATTTTCAGACCTCTGACCTTTGGAAACAAAACAAAACTGCCCCATTAACAATGCATTGCAAACCAAGTTACCGAACTAAGTTTATTTTTCCATTGTAAAACACATACACTGTCCCATCAACAATATCCGTAATCTGTTCTATGGCAGTCACAGCATAGAGTGTTTGATAAATGTGCTGATCTTACATTTGAAAGTGACACGTACCTTTTTGATGGGGCCGTAGAAGGTGGCGTTTAGGTCTGCAGAGCCCATGTGGTGCTGTAGTGTGAGTTGTCTGCCGCTGTGCTTACCGAGATAAAACCTACAAGCAGAGGGGAGTCACTCCGGGGTTAACCTCTAAAAATAGCCAATGTAGCACAATGAATCCAACTCAAGTGTTAGAACTTTCTGTAACAGGCCCGGGGAGAAGACCATGACAATACAGAAATATGATGATTCTATTTCTAGCAATACACACAAGCTTATATTGCCAAGAAATGACCAGGGAACTGAAGAAAGTTGTTACTCTGGTCAGCTTCCAATTGTAAGAAAACATAATGTGGCTGAGTAAGAGGATCACACATTTCAGAAACCCCTCGTCTAAAAACAAAGCGCTGTTATGAAACCATTCACACGTGAAAGCAATAAACTCCTAAATGTACAACTGACCTTCTAAAGACTTCGAATGCATGTCGCGGTGAAGGGGGGATGTTGCACTTTGGTGTTGCTGATTGTGTTGGCCAATATCCTGTGGTCAGGACTCTGACCGTGAGATCGACCCCTCCAAGTGACACCTGAAGTCAGACAAACACAAGACGCACAATCCAGTTTCAGTCTACGCTGATGTGATCACACACTGAGGCGTACTGATGTTTATTGGTGCAATGAGGTTAGAAACAGATCGAAAAAAAGATAGAACCTAATTAGACAAAAAATAACAACTAGCTGATGACACAAAAAAGGTGCATGTGCTGTTTATCCGAAACAGATCACGTTGTTGCATCCGAGCAAATTCAAAACCTCTAAATTTAAAATAGGTTTGAAAGGACTTTTAGCTATAAACTAAGGGGGAAATGAACACAAATAATTAGTGTGTGCTTCAGCAAACCAAATGACAATCAGATACAGAGACAGAAATTAGCACCATGTATTCCAAGGATACGGATAGTTTGGTGCATAATTGTTCTTATGTAACCGAGTCAAGCAGCCTCGCACAGGTCGGCTCATTATTTTGACAGAATGAGTCGTGGCGTGCAGCGTCTCCTTACCCCAGTTGTCTGTAGATGTTGTCTGAACTCATCCATGGTGGTGTTGGAGATGCTCATATCCCGGAACATGCCCTCCAGTTTAGAGGTGAACTGACAGCCGCACTCGGTCTGAGCAACAGAGACCAGAAGAAGGATGACATGTAGTTAATCAAAGCATTGCATAGGGGTTCATACACCTCTATACCTGTAGGCAAGATCACAGAATTTCTAAGTTTCATAGATAACAAGTTGTCATCTAGAGGCTGCAGGTTTTTCATTCCTGCAAAATTGTGACAGAAATCTCATTATTGTGCTGGACAGAACTCGGTTATGTCCGCTCACCTTGAGCTTTGAGATCATGTTCTTCTCAGAGTCATCAGAGACACTCTTGTTGGTGAGCAGCCGGCGTGCGAGGTGCTGCTTGTAGTACCTCTCAAACACGTCCTTCTCCTGCATGAAGCGGAACAGCACCATGGCCTTGTCCAGTATGGACTCCACCTCCTGCTCCGTCAACTGGACAAAAAAAAAAAAAAGAATGATGCAGATTACATAGGATGCTCATAAAACAGAGTCAATAATCTGATTAACCCCCTTGGACACACAGGAAGCTATTTCAGCGGGTTACACATTGCAAATGATTATCTTACCCCTTTTACTCCTTTCTTCAGTTTGTCATCGATGAAGAGTGAGAGGTACTCGGGCGAACGAGAGTTGAGGTTAAGGAAGTACTCAAAGTCGCCTGCAATGGTTTGCTTGAAGAGCCGGTCGTTATTGAAGGACTCCTGGAGGAAACGGTCGAAACGTGACTTCAGGTCCAGCAAACCCTGGAGGAAAGGAGACAAGGATGATGAGGGATAATCCAGCAGCGTGCAGTAGCTTAACACAGCTATTACAACAGGTACGTAAGAGTGGAACCGCAAACAGCAGAAACTGTTTCACACAGGAGCTTTAGATGAAAATAACAAGACTTTAAAATAAAGTGCCTTCTCTCTAGTGGCCTGAATGACCTCACGTGTTTTTCAGTACTGTGCAACGACACAGTGTGGTCAGAGACCATCATGGCTTGTGGCCACAAACGCAGCAGTTATCCTCTGATGGGAGACTATGGAAGTACATTATGGTCAGAGCTCTGCACGCAATGGTGTGCTGCAGAGCCAGTGGAAATGACTCCACGAGCTCTAACAAGGTTAGGTCTCTCTCACTCACCTAAAATATATGCGGTAGACAGTTATAGTGTGCTTCAACAGAGCGCTCGTGACATCAGAACGGCAGCAAACTAATTGAACATTTTACAACACATTCCTGCAGATTCACAAGACCGAGCGACAACACCCCTGAGCTCTAATCTCCTGACGCCCCGTCGTCTTACCTGGATGTAGTCTACGGGGTTCTTCCCCTCTCCCTCCTCTGACACCAGGGCCTTTCCTTGCTCCCGCAGGTACGAGCTCATACACTCACACATGGTCTTCAGCCCATTGGGAACCCTGCTGAACAGCTTGTACATGCACGCCAAATCTGTGATGGATATGCATGAATACACACACGTTAGGAACATATTTATACCAACTGAGAAGGACTGAGTAGCTGACAGCTGCTGAGCAGGAGGCTTATTTGTGCGGAGTAAACTAAAAACACCTCCGAGAGTACTCGTGTGAAAATATTTTCTGAAGCTACGGCACTACAGTCACAGGTTCGTCTAAATCTAACACTCAAAAGCACATTCTTCGTATTGTTTGCGACGTGAGCAAAGGGAACATTGTGACTGCATTACTGATCCAGGAAAATATACGTCTCTTGCAAGTGACAGTAACACAGTTTACTAAAGAGCGTTGAAGCACGAGCAGCTCCCTCACCGTCTGTCTTGCCGTTTTTGAGCATGTGGACCAGGCCAGAGTTCTCCATCTCTACGATGGTCTTCATGTGTTTGGAGATGAGCTCTCGCTCCACCACCTTGACGATGGGCTCTTCTGTAGATTTATCCAGGCAGTGCATCACCCGCTCGATCTCCTCATTGATTCTGGCTTCAACCTTCTTTATGTACACACTGGCACTGTTTTCTGCAAGGAACTTCTGGCTCTCCATCTAAGTGTAAAAGAAAACATGTTGTTTTTCAAGCACCTGCCATTTTTCACACCAATCTGTCCTACCCATACTACAGTATATCTATATAAATTGTGTTGTTAATCCTTTCATTTATATGGACCCCACAAAAGGAAGCTGTAGCCAAAATAATTGGGATCCAAATAAAAACAATGAAGTGTCAGGGGAATTATGTTCCCCCACTAACCTGGAAGAATTCTGCAGACATTTCTAAGAACGGCGCCTCAAAGTCTTCTTCGTAAACAGACCTCCCTTCAAGGCCGAGGATCATCAACATCTGGCAGGCATTTCTAATGGCCCCCCTGGTGGAGAGGGAGAGGAAGCACAATCAAATTAAATAAATGCAATGTTGAAGGTATAATATGCGGCATTTTCCTAAAATCTGCATCTACAGAGACCCTGTCAGTTTGACCAAGCCACACACAAATGTGATTGATAGCTCTGTTATTGTTTATGCATTGTTTAAAATGAAAATCAACTTAGTGTTGTCGTCATGCTATGAAGCCCGTCGGTGAGTCTCCGGCTACCTGTCCACCACCTCCCCTTTCCTCTCGCGTGCGATCATGTCCAGCAGCGTCTGTCGGAGGTGGTCTCTGATGCAGCCGTAACGCACCACTTGATCCCTGAAGATGATGAGACCCAGGTTGTAGACATTCTCTACGTTGTTCTGCTGTACGTACACCCGATCCTGTGAGACAAACGCACAAAAAGGACAACCTTGAATACATGCGCATCTTCCCCCTCAACTTTAAACATTGTTAAATGTGTTTCTGTGTCCTCCCTTAAAGTGGGTTTAAGCTCAACTGCTGTTTAATTTAATACAATCACTGAATACATACACTTTAAAACTGTTTCAGGTTCATTTTCAAATACATATATGGTTCTGTGTTGATATGTAACCAGTGTATTTCCACACACGATCTGGCACAGACAACAACAGTCCTGCATAGACATGTTGTATGAAAGAGAGGAAAGTTGGTTTGAACACAGGTCAATCATGTCCCAGGTTTTCATTTGTCATATTTGATTTGTTGCCTCCAAATCAGAAGCCATTACGGCAACGTTACAGTTGCTGATACAATCACAAAGGTCTTATTTTACTGTGAATATCACAATATTTAAGAGTAAGAACCAATACTTAAGTATTTTATAGAAAACAGGCAAATTGTATATCATTGTTTTTATAGTTGTATCTCAGACAATAACTGTGTTTTCCTACTTTAAATCTACAAGTTTTTCTAAAATGATGATATTCATTTGTATAAGCCTGTTGTGTTCTCCTCACTGATGAGTGAGATCGTAAAGCTGTGTAAACATCAGCTACTCACCATGTACATCAGGATGTCTCTGATCATCACCATGGCTGTTTGATGGTCATTCCAGGCCTGATTTAGGGTCTGAAGGAAGTTATTGTTTAGGGAGTTGAGGACATCTTCTCGTACCTTCGGGGGGAAACAAACACACAGGAATGAGGTGGACATGCTGTGTTCGTGATGACGCAATGCCTGAGCACAACAACAAACAACTTGAAAGCCCCTCGGCGAAGAGAAAGAACGCTCTTGTATTAAGCAGACACTTAGTTTTGGGATATCTTGTTGATGCGGTCTTTTAATGCGACTCTACTTTGCTGCTTCTTTAATACCTTTTCTCCACACAACAGCTTGATAACAGTCAAACTGCAGTGTGACTCAGCATCGCAAGAGTCTCTGTAGAGTAAGATTCTTAAGGGCACACCGACCTCCTCGTTTTCTCCTCCTAGACAGATGATGAATGATCAACTCTGCTCTTACTAACGCACACGATCAACCCTCACAGACTCACCAACGCCTTTCTATTCACAGCCAGATCAAATGTTGAGGTGCGAGGTAGACGCTCACCCATAAATCTGAATATGCCTTTAAATCAAAGACTCATTCTGCACACTCGTGACTTACTTATGAAGTTATGATTATGAGGTCTGTATTGGTGCGGATAAAATGAACCGTATGTTCATCTGTTCTGACAATTTCTAAAGCTGCTGGTCCGTCACATTATTCAATAATCCTTGGATATGAAAACCTACCTGGCGATTTGGATTGTGATATTAATAATGATATGACATTTAGACGGACGTGATGGACCACTGCAAATAGGCCTGAGCTGAGAGTGTACACTCAAACCGTGTCATTGTTCCAAGAGATTTCTCATGCCCAAATCCTTCACTCAAGAATTCTTAATGCAATTATACGGCTTAAGAGAATTTTGTTTAACCAAACTGTAAGTAGAGTGACTGTCCCAGAGGAACGGGTTCACACTATATCATAAAGTTGTCACTGTTTGGTTGCAGTGTCTGAGATAGGTTTGTAGGTTTTTAGTCTGCATGTAAACCATTACTAGCATCTTTCTTTTGGATCATTATTAGATGATAAAAACACACTTGGGTGTCGGCTCTCTCGTCTTTGAACTGCCGTGAGTTGACGTTCCCCGACTGCTTAATTTACTAAACCTGCCAAGTTGAGAATGTACGTTCGATTAAGCTGTTAAACCACCTGGCTGCTGTTCAACAGCAGGCCGCTGAAATATTGCTCATTGGGTTTCTGCTCAGCGTTCACGGATATCATTGCCGAGCGTAATTTGTTGCTAATTATGTGCAACAAAACAACAAATGACAGCCCGGGAACAACATTCACTGAAGGGTTCGCTAACAGCAGGAATTTGAAAACATATTAATCGTAGTGACAGGATCAGCTTTGGACTGCCATCCCTTGCATTTTTACAAACTACTCAGAGTAATCCAATTAACCACCATTTAACTTGTCTACCATTTCTGTTACATTGGATTTCTTCACGAGGCAAACACAGTTTCAGACAGACGACCAGCCTTGTGCAGCTGAAACCCAACATTACAACTCAAGGACCCGATCCAGAAATCGGGGGCACTTTCCTGGCCAGTCACAGAAACGGGGAACCTCCCATCGCACAAGACAAGAGTAATAACCTCGGAAAGTGTACTCCCAAAATTCCTCACAAGGCTGCTCGTGAATGGTGACAGCTCATGTTTTCTGGCAGTACCTCAGTTTTGCAAGGATGATACGCAGGCTAAGCAGGATTATGAATGTTAACATGAAGCCGACGACAGATTGCGTTTAGCAAAGGTAGGCTACTGTAACTTTAATTCCATATTTCAATCAAAAACTGATTCACACTTGACTTTATCTTTTACTGAGGTAACTATCCACGTGTCAGTTATCTTTTGCTACTCAAACTGTTAGTGTATCAACTATAATTTCAGCATTTCTAGAGATCCAGTCTTAGATTTTAGCAGCAGGATCTCGTACTAAAGACGAGTATGTACCGATAATTATCTACTACACACTTGAGTGAAATGGCAGTCGCAAATACTTTAAACAAAAGCAGGGGCACAAAGCATGTTTTAACTCAATTTGCAATCAATGTCTCATCACTTGACTTCAAGTGTCTGACAAATTAACCAAGGTGCACCTCTTTCCTTTGATGGAGCAAAGAAGCACATTTGCTTGCTGAATATCGGGATTTTAAGGGAGTTTGCAGAACGAGTAATGTGTTTACAACCTGAGTAATTACCTCGTCTGTGCAATCTCAAAATCTAAAATATCCTCTTTGCCTGGTGTTTCTGCAAATGCATGCAACCTGTGCAACTCTTACTTTGTTGATAAGGTGTTCGGTGACGACCTCCCGCAGGCCCGTGTACAGCTTCTCTCCGTGTTTGTGAAGCACCATTGTGTAGGCATTCCTGTACAGTTCCTCGAAGCTCAGGCCGCTGTTGTTCTTCCTCTGAATCTCCTGGATGGCATTCTTTAGGAGGTCCCAGATATTGTTGACATACTTCTCATCCATGGTCATCTGCAAAAGGTAGCCGGTAATAGGTTGAATAAGACAACTCATATCAGAAGACCAACACAAAGATCTTGTTCCTAAATAAAGCATCACAACGCAGATAGACTCCCACCTCTGTGCAGTTTAGTTGTAGATGTAACATTAAAGGGTCCTTATTTGCTTCTTAAGCACATTGAAACATACTGTAACTTTAATTTTCTATGTTTTTTGGTATTTGCCGATGAACAAAGTGATTCAGGAGCCCGATTTCTACTTTGCCAGCTACCACAGACGGTCTGTAAACAACTATTTCTGCAGAGTACTGAGCTGTGGTGCATCATTATAATTACAAATAAGCTTTAAACTTAAGAAGTTCTTGTGGTCGTCCCAGGGGGACTACCTAATAGCAAAGACATGTTGGCCCAAAAGGAGAAAACTTAATAAGGGCAACAGCTAGTGAGGAGGAACAATGCGTGCTCCTTCTCAGCAGGCAAGCCCAAACACATTCATGTCTGGATGCAGACAATCTGTCAGGACTAGGCCACATTCAACAGGCTTCACATCTAAAGGTCCTCTGTGTTAACACAATCACATATGTGGACACTGTCACTGTCACACAAATTAAAAAGGACTAGAATGACTCATAGAGGAGTAAGAGCACAAGTATCTGGTTGATGAACAGCCTCACTCAAGCCAGTCACCGATGGACTGAAATTTCAATTAAAGCAGAATGAGGTCAGTTCGTAAATGAGGTCTGTCAGTGACTTGCAGACAAAGGGAGTGCCAGGTGGACGGCGAGAGGAATCCTAAAATCACAATGTTGACACAGAGTTAACGACAGAAACGAGACTTGCATCTACTTCTGATCCAGCTCTTAATGCAACCCAGAACTAACCTCAATTTGTTTCCCCAAGCCTCCATCTACAGATGTGCTAACGTCGCCGTTTGTTCTTTGCACACAGTTGGGCATATTATTGCACAAAAGTCAAGTCAAATGTAAAGCTCGGTGGCGAAGACGTCATGCATTCAATGAAAGAACCCCCCCCCCAAAAAACAGTCAAAACAACAAGTGTCAAAGAGTCGGTGCTAAAGTTAGCAATCGGCTATGGCGACAGATCTGCTAGCTAACGTTTTGGGTAGTTGTGAGGCAGTTAAACGTTAAAGACAATGATAAATTAAACTTCCCACTTTGTTGGGCAACATGACAGAACAGCCACCGAACCAACCGACCACGGGTGGGGGCGACTTGACCACATTCTGACTGCTGCACTTTGTTTACCGATAGACAAGTCATATGTGCCGCTCAGCTGGTTAGCCTGCTAGCAGTTAGCCAGCAGCCCAGACCACGGTGATCGAGTCACCGCCTGCCGGGCAGACAGAGCACCTACTGCGGTGTGCACTTACAGGAAAGGCCCGTATCCTCATTTTGGTGTCCTTCTTGATGCCGCTTTTGCTGAGATTGGACATGGTTGCCTTCCGTCCGTGGGCTCTGTATTCACATGAAAGTATTTTTCCAGGGAGGGACGGTGGGGGGTGACAACCGGTTTATGGAGCGGCCGTATGAGCTTTCACTCGACCCTCGTAGCTCCGCGTCCCGGCGGCACCGCAAGTTTATTGTTGACAGCCAAACGCCAAATCCGATAGTTGTTCATACAGCAATGGCGGATTACCTGCAGTTCTCATTGCGCAGAGCTCGCGCACTCCAAGTACCGCGAGAAAGTAATGATGTGGAACATTTTCTCAATTTTACTCGCATTACATTACATTACATTACATTACATACAGTCATTTAGCAGACGCTTTTATCCAAAGCGACTTACAATAAGTGTATTCAACATAGGTATTCAAGAGAACAACTAGTCATAAGTGCATCTCCTTTTTTAAACAAGCATCTAAGAGCATACACCAGAGCAAAAGTACAGTACGAATACAATAAGTGCAACAAACTAATATGAATACAATACACTACTTATGAATACTTTACATGATCACATAGTTTTTGCAGGGAGTATTGATAGTAGATTTATTAAATAGTTGTCTATTCTGTACTGCAATTCAGTAATCTTTTTGTTACTTTACAAATAAAAGTAGTAAATACATAATAATAGCTTGATGAAATAGAAAGTATAATTACTCGAGTAGCTGTACTTCATTTTTTATTTCCTTGAGTACTTCCTGTTTAGCTACTTCTACTCAACATAGCTAACAAATGGAAATATTGTACTTGTAACTCTACATTTAACTGGTAAGCTTACTACTTTTGAGGTTAAGATTCAACATACAAAGCGTATGATAAGTTCAAAAGATATGATGCATTGCTTTTGTGTATTCTGTTTAAAATGACCTCCACCCCCATCAACTACAGAAAATTGTACTTATAGTATCAAAAGTAGGCCTCTGTCAGTGTTATATTTACTACATGTGCATATTGTAAACTAAAATAGTTTCTCAATTTGCATTCTGTTCTATTCTATTAATCAACTACGGTCAGATAATTTGCTGGTGTGAAGTCCACCACTGTGATTTACTTGTTTCTTGTTTTCCTCTTCAGTTGCACCTCTCAGCAGATTAGGACTCTTTCGTTCTACTGTATGTCAGGGAATCACTTGCTTTTTAGGGGATGTACAGTGTTAGCTATTCTGCTTTTTGTATTTCTAATATAAGATGGTCCTAGCCAAGTTCAGTTGTGACTGCATTATGTGGTGTTTTTGCTGCAATATGCACTTGTATAACTCTGTATGCAAGTATTTATATGTTTGTGTCCCTCCTCTCTGATTCATGAATCAAATATTACTTCCACAGATCATTTAAAGGTTCTCTAACAAACTGGAATACCTTCAATCTGATTTCATTTGGGATGCCAAATGTAATGCTCTCAATTAAAAAAGCTTTGTTTTTATCAAGGTTTTCCACATTTCAACTGGGTTGATTTGATTAAATACAGATTGGTATGGAAATAGGCATCATTCTAGGCATAACATCAGTTTAAAGCCCCAATAAGGACCCTTGTCAAATTATTAAATTATGCATATTCCCAAACACAATTCTGTTTGTAACATCAGTTATTTGGTTTAATAACCTTAATATATTATATTATTGGCAAATTACAATGGGTGCATGACTACATACACATGTGCTACATGCAGAATGTGGAGAGGAGATTTTGCTGTACGAAGGAGTGAGTAGTGGAGTGTAGTAGGTTTTTGCCCCAGTGTGTTAATCTGTCCATGCTTATACAGTATCAGCGTGTGAGATAGGCCAACAGGATCAACAGAGATGCCACTGTGATAAATCAGTCTGCAGAGTATGGTGACGCTACATTATATGGTGTGTTGTGTGCACTTTTAGAAACAGCAACCAAGAAGCCTTTCACCAGATTTATTCCAAGAAAGAAAGAAAAGATCTCAACATTTCATCCATAATGTCCTTGTTCATTACATCTGAAGAAGAACAGGACCACCAGCACAAAATAATAATTAACAGATGACAGGATTTAGTCCTCAGTATAAGCATCATGTATACATTTCAGATTAATTTGGGCTCTTATTTGTTGTAGAGTATCACATGTATAACCTTAATACACATATGGTTTTCTTTCATCTCCTCTATCTAAAAGTCTAAGCTTGGGGTTGTTCAAAAATGGTATGAAAAAAGGAGGATGCAACCACTTTAAATACATTACAGAATTGAAATACTTCCCATTGTAGTAATGACAATCAAGTAACATTTCTGTTTTTGAAAACTTTGATATTTACAGCAAATATATTTTTGCCACTTTTAATGATTATGTCACAGGTGATCTTTCATTACAATGATGTTACATCACAGGTTAGAGTCCCGCTGTTCTGTGACGATGGGAAATAGATTGGATTCATACTTCCTGAATGAGTCGCAATTTCAGACCAGTCATGATGTATCAGAAAAGTTTTATACGAATGCAGCCCTCAACTTTCCTCCAACATTAGAGAACAAAACTAATTTAAGGTATGCCTGTTTTTCTCCTTGCAGCTTGGCCAGGAAGTAGAAAATGTTTGCTTGGCACATTTAACCCTGACTCTCTAAAACAAACGTAAAGGGACAGATACACACTCATAGACCACTGTCCTCGGTCTGGACCGTCAAAAGCAGTTTGGATTAAAAATTGTCACAGCCATTCTAATTTTTTTTTCCATGGAAACATTGTGATCTAAGACTTAAATGTCTTTGGAAACTCAGACCTAATAATAAGTTAAGGTATTTACGTAACAGAGGCAGACACTTCATTTTGCACGTGAAAAAGGCAGGTACATATGAAACAGTGGTTTAAAAGTAATATAAGTGGGGAAATCACACGTGACAGAGAGAGCTTGAGAAACAGAGAGAGTCTACAAACATATCTGTACGCCCTTTAAGAAATTTATTGTAAAAAATAATCAGTCCATGAAGCAGACGAAGGCAGATCACCGATGCATATCCCGATGTAGGTATAACACAAACATCAAACCATTTTTTCATCAAGGAAGAAGGTTATTTGGGTAGCACTCAGCCTCACGAGACCCTGTCAAGAACAATTGTATATTTAAATACTATGATTGCAATATTTTCATTATCGACTGAAGAAATTCTAGCAAGATCCCTTGAGGTGTGTGTCTGCATCATCACTCTCAACACCAGCTTTGTAAAGAGCAGTTATACTGAACATTCCCCTCTTGATCCCAACTACCTCCAGTCCTTTCTCTCTCTCTCTCTCTCTCTCTCTCTCTGTCTCATCTACTCACCCACTCATCCATCCACTCATTTGTTCACTCACTCTCATCCTTCCACACGGCCTACATACAGTAGTCCTGACTATTACACGTTTCTCTTCGTGTAACTATTCATTGGTTACCTTATCCAGCTCTGCAGCATTTCCTATAAAGTAAAACTGAACATGGCATATTGTAACACAACACCCAATGCCCCCCCCCCCCCCCTTTATTTTATAAGAGGTACAATCTGTGAACTTATCTCTAATTTTTCTTTCCTTTGGGGTGCAGCAATAGTGAACTGTTGATGCTATCAGGACTGAGTCATTTCTATGATGGCTACATCTCTAGTTCTTTCTTTAAAACTATTTTCGGGTGCATTGAGAACTAAAAAAAAAAAAAGATGTTGTGTCTGCCTATTATCCACTGGTGGTTGTATATATAACTTAAAATTGAAAGAAGTGAACATGACATCTGAGGTCTTCACACAGGTATTTCACAAATATACATCTTTTGAGCATTGTGATCATTCATTCACCACATTGATACTCAAACTATGTCTATAACAAATATACAACATACGTACTAAACAGACTCTTTATTTCAATTTTCATATATTAAAAGCTCTAAGAAAGGCAGCAAAGATGCGCAATAAGGCAGATCCATATGACACACTCAATGACACACTCCATATAACACGCTCTAGTCTGGCACATTTACACTAACAGATGAGATGGATCTTTTAAAGGGCTTCGGTTGCTCTCTATCTAAAGTGGTTTATGATGAAATCAGAAATCTAAAAAGTAAAAGGAAGTGATAACGGTGCAAGGTAGTGGGAAGAATGGCAGAGAAAAATAAATTGGGGGTTGCGTCTTAGGTCATGAGCGACCTTTGTTCGAGGTTTAGATGCATACTTGATGCAGTGACGAGCAGCTTATATGCACCGGGCGTGTGTTTTTAATGTTTTATGCATGGCGTGGGGTATTATGGCCAGGGATCTGTGACTAATTGATCAGTGATTGTCAATTTGTCCCTTAAACTTCCCCAAAAATGAGGACAAGTAAATAAATACACACAAGGATTATAAGGCTGTGTAAGTAAATTAACTAAATCTCCCTTGTACAACGAGGAATTAATCAAATATATTTTTGAGGAGCCAAATACAAAAATCTGTCACGATGGTATAAAAATGGACCGCATTGATTTCTTAGCCGTGGAGAAACCAACACTGACGAAGATAAAAGGAATAATACGTGAGGTGTCCATATAGCATGCATTCAAAAGCATCAGATGAGGGACTATGGCAGCTGCTTGTGTGTGGACAAAGCTGAGCCATTGAAATCAATATAAGCATTTATGAAACATTTTACAGAAAGTAAATAGCACTTTATCTCACTGTTACATGAAGTTGAAGTAGTCTTTTTCCCATAAGAATTGTTTTTTTTCCTCTCTCTGTTGTGTGTCTAAACAGTATGTGCATGTACATTTGTGTGTGTGTGTGTGTGTGTGTTTTTACAATCGTAATCAGGATCAGTACTGTATGAATGAACTTGTAACTTGTGGTTAAAAACTTTTTTTTCCCAGTATAGCTGCTGAAAAAGATCAAAGTCACTACCTTCTGCTTTCCTGAACTGGAGACACAAGCAACATGTGGCATCTAATCACTGAACCGGCTCAGATGGATCCACTCGTTTCAAATCCCTTGTCGGATTCAGTTAGTTTGAAACTTTGTCCTGTCCCTTCTGCATGGCCTGCTAAGCATCTAAGTGATTGACAGCAGAGAGATCCCTCCCTCTTCGGTCGCTAAAAAGGTATCATCGACCTCTTATTGGACCACGGAAAACTTCAAGAAACCGCCAGCAGCCCGCTGATGTCACTGACCGCTTCCTCCTTCTGCATCTTCAAGGCAGCCATTGAGGCAGTGGTCGTCGCTCCCGAAAGCACCCTGGGACTGCAGCAGCTCATACTCCTGGTCCAGGAAGTCTAGGCTGTTGTTGCTGGGCAAACCACGGATGGAGAACTTGTGGGACACTTTCGTCCACTGCTCCCGATTTGCCGCCACTCTCTCGTACAGCTCTGTGGCCCCAGGTATCAGCTCAGATAAGAGCCTGAAAGGACAGACGGCAGTGGTGAGTTAGAAGTTATTGTGATACTTTGTCAAGTTAAGGCATTAGTCATTTGAGCCATTGTTGATATGAAAAATATTGATTAGAGCACCCTTAAATGAGATTCCTTGAAAATGTTCAACTCTCTCCCTGTGTTCAATACTTGCAATGTGTGGGCTAAGGTTGGTATTGACCCAAAGACAAAATGATATTTGATCAAAGGTTCAGGGTAGGGAGGGTGTAATGTTTCAGCTCTTTTTACGCACTTGTAAATGGGCATGGCGATATGTTCCATGAAGCTTATCTGTAGTTCGGGGATGTACGCTTTCTCTCTGTCCATCATCTCACTGGGTCTGTTCCCCATGGCTTTTTCCTGCACAAACACACAATACAGACAGACATGAGTAATAAGCACTCTATTGTGTAAAATGACACACACACACTTCAGCCACTTAAATAATTTCGGATGCCATTTAACAGCCAGTGTACACGGACACATACCAGATCTCCTTGAGAGAAGAACTCTTTATAAATCAGCTCCTGTGGACACAGACAGACAGACACCTGTTATTGCTCGTATGGTTTCTTATTCACAGTGACACTGATTACGTTTTACTTAAAATACAGCTCACTTATTTATGTAATGTCACACAACAAAAATGAAATATGATTTCAAATATTCATTAATGGCATATTTTTTGGACAAACCAACTGTCAGTTCAGATCTTTGGATTTTCATTTAATAAATATAAAAATGTAATGTTACAATCTACTATCTAATACCATAATTCCATATTTGATGCCAACCTGTCTGTGTTTTTAGTTTCTCGTATTTGCAAATATTACTGTAATTTGACAATGCTGAATCACAGGAATGATGTAATCTAAGATAAACATCATTCCCCTTTATGACATTTCAGTATTTGATGTGATTGCTGTTTTGCCATTAATCCTCGAGCATTTTCTGACTAGTGAGAAAATAATTATTATAAATAATATAAGCCAGGCCATGTATTACACAGAAATGTGTTTTTGTGATTTGGGAGAAAGGATTACAGTGCATTTGCTGTAGGTGTTTGGAGATTTAGGGTGTAAGATTTAGGACAAGGGTCAGGGGGTTGGTGCTGAAAAGGGGGCAAACCAAGATTAAACATAATCCTAAAATGCAGTGCAGTTTCACAGAATAGAAAATAATAGAATATAGATTGAGAGGTTGTTTCCAACTGTATCAGATAAGAATCACATCATCTTTATTGCGCTGCTGAAATGTTGCTACAACACTCTGGAGAAACGTCTTGCTACTGCATGTCAACTAGAGACAGTGTATAAACTGTCTGAAACTGAAGTCCTTTCACTACCTCATACCAAATCTTTTTTTAAATGCAGTGTGCAATGTGTGCTACACTAATTACTCAATATAAATATGAATAATTCCTTACATTACTAGGGTAATTGGACTGCAATACTGAGACATACTTACATGATTGTACACAGTATACTAGTCAAAGGGTGTAGCACAAACCCCAAACAAGGCCGTTCACAGGACTAAGACCTAAATACATGTGTGCCGATTCATATATTGTTCATTATTCCCCAACTTAAAACTAAACACACTTAGTTAAATGTGTGGTTACATATGTAAAGTTATAATGTAAAGTGTAGATATTGGTGTCGACTATGAACTGACAGCAATCTTGCGTGTGGTTTTCCAGCCCTTGGTTTGGTCCGACAGGTCACACGATGTCATCAACAGGCACAGAAGCATCGAGCGATGGTTACGGTTTTTTCGGTTGTATCCGTCTGAAACAAACACAGGCAGAGAGAATTACTCGTTCTAAGCTGAAATTACACACTTCCTTTGGCAGTAAAACAGAACTTTGTGAAGATCTGAGGGAAACCACTGTTGATGACTCTTGACAACGTCACACCACTGTACAATTTCAGATTAAAACATTTAACTGAATAATATTCTCATTTTTTTTTAACTCATTGCATTTTAAAGCAAAATGGACTGTCACTATGTGATAGTAGAGATTGATGATCAGAAGCCACAGCTGTATGTCAGGGACCAGCAGTTTGTGTAAGAAGAAATTATGTTAAAATTCATGTTAACGCTGCAGATTTTCCATTCTGTGTTTGGTCAAACAATTTTTGTCCGTGATTGACAAGTTACACACTCTGTGGTGCAAGGCAATCACTAACTAATTTAAAAGCTTATAATGTCCTTCAATTACTCAAACTACAGCACACAATTGATTCCACCGAGGAGACATCCACTCAGGATAACCTATAATTGGTTGCATTCAGGCGAAACAAATCGCTGGGCAGTAGGTTACAGCCAATTATTTTATATAAGAAAAGAGAAAAGCAACTGTCTCTTCAAAAGGGTTAAGAGTTCAATAAAATAAGAGGATTACTCAGAATGATGAATGCTGGAAATTTGAACTCAGATCTCAGAAAAATTAGTCAGGAAATAATGAAAATCTAGAGTCATTATGTGGCTTTTGGGTGGTGCTGTGAAAAGGAGCCAGCAGAGGAAATGAACAGTCTGTATATATTTGTCAGTGATTATTTAGCCAAAAGAAATTGACAGAAACTTACCTGCAAACCTACAAAATGCTTTCCAAGCCTCCCTCTGCTGTTCGGGGTCGTGAGTTTCAAGCAAAAGTAGAGATGTGGCTGTGCATACTGAACTACTGTTGCATACGTACCATCAGCCATCTTCTGCAAGTCCTTGAAAATGCGAAGGTGGTGAGCCAGGTCTGTCGCCAGAATGACGTCTCTAATCAAATCCAGCATGCGCGTGTAGTCCTAAAAAGAACATAAAAAAATGTATTTTTTTTGGTGGGAAAGCAGAATGAAGTAAATGGAAATGAAAAGTGAGAGACAATTTGTACTGTGTGAATGTCTTTCTATATCTTACCTTCCTGTTGAACTTATCAAAGATGTTGCAGCCGTGAGTGTTCAGAATGGCGATGGCCTGGGCAAAGTGATGTCTCTGTCGTGGCAAATAAAAAGCATAACGGCATTTGAAAATGCAGCTTCTAAAGGAATGCTGAGTCATGTCGTAATGTAACAAGCAAAGCCAATTCATATGTGTCCCAGTGCCTCATCACTGCTGCGAAGGAATTTAAGTTTGAATTTGGCCACTAGGTGTCGTACCAGTAAAAAAACAACATCAGTAGATCACACGTAATGAAGATCACCAACAAGGAAGGAACAAATAAATATAAGAAAATTATATTTTTCAGTCTACAAAAGTTAAATGCTGCAAATGCTGCAAATTATAATGCACTCATTGATGCCATATTTAGTGGTGGTGTGGACTGCTTAATATTCAGAGGGGATACAAAAATAGAAACAACAAAATCCAGTACAACACAACCTTTAATTATGGCCTCAGGGATAATAATTCAATAGTATTACTTATGGCAGAACTAAACGGAACTACAGTGGAGGGTGTACATGTAATGAATATCAATATAGGCACAGATCCCTCGTGTTGTTATAGCTATGATAGATTTCCAGTCCCTGTGATGTGATGTAACTGGTTGCTAGTTTACCTCCATCACAGATCCCTCTGAGCTGTATAGAGCAGCCAGCACAGATTGCTGAAAATAGAAACAGACAAAAGAAACACAATCCTTATTAAGTACACATCATATTGATTCAAATGAAACATTATCCTTCAGTAAAACCCTTCTCTTGAACTGTCCTCGTTATGACCTTTGTTGCATAACGAGAGTTGGAGTGTGCGTCATTTAGGTGCTGGAGGGTTATAGTGATTATAGATGATTATAGTGGAGCAGAGGAACATGCTTCTAATCAAAATGTCATCTAGTGTCTCACTGGGGCAAATTCACAGATGGGGAGAAACACAGACTCTGATATCACGATGAGCTTTTACTGATATTCTCCATCCTGAGCATCTAAAAGTCAGTTTATAGTCTGCTTTTTAAAGTGCAGATGCAGTGATGTTCTACTACACTCTATTCAGGAGGTTTATTCTCTCTAATAGTGAATCGGTCTTCTTTGAAAATGTTAAATTCAGTATATTATGCTGCTTTACTATTTGTCCATGATTCAGGTTTCCGTACACACCATTGCAGTTTGAATGAGAAAGTTGGTTTGTCCTCCTTATACAACCGTAGAATGGAGTATTGGTACATTTTTCTTTGTAAGGCACAAACTACTATCTATCTAATTATCGCTGTTCTTTTCTGACGCCTAAAACATGCGGACAATTCCTCGAGCCCGCATCGTTTATGGTGAAAGTGATTTAAACGTTTTTGCACCCTCATCTTGGTGTGAGTTACAGAGACACTTTGAACTAAATTCTTTTATAAGAATGAAAGATTATAAAAACAGGCTTCAGGACTATTTGAACACTGAACGTACATGTTACTAAATGACACTGCTAAATAATTGGTTGATGCAATTTGCGGTTTGTTTTGAGTCTGTTACTGTTAAGACTGAATTTTTGTTGTTGTTGTTTTTTTAACTTTTTGCTGTTTTGGCCAGCTGTCCATTGGACAAGAGATTTTAAATCTCGATAGGACTATCCTGTATAAATAAAGGCTAAATAAAAAAACAAATAAAGCAGAAAAATAAACATAATTTGTGCTCTTACTGAGACGACTTGGAAAGAATTGTTGGTGCCACGGTGGTCCAGGTCATGGCACATACAGGAGACAAAGAGAGCTAGAATCTCTATATCCCTAAAAAGAGAGGAAAGAAGGAGGATTAAGGTTAGAAACAACTAAACGTATGGCTACTTGTGCCCCTGGAGGGATGAGTGTTATATACGTACTCGAGGTAGTTGGACAGCCCTAGGTTTTTGTAGAGCAGGTAACAGAAGTGTGAGACAGAGAAGGCGTGCATCCAGTTGTGGTAGGGAGGGTCCCTGTAGCCTTTCTTCACCATCAGACAGAACCTGACACCAAACAGTTTGATTATCACCTACAACACAGCATGCAACGGATGCTGCTTATAGCACGTAATCAAGTGATTTTCCAATATATAATTTCTTTATAAGCTATGCAGCGGTTTGCTCTTGTTTCTTTCTTTCAATGCTGAAGAAGTAGCACCAGAAATTGTCCCTACCAACCCGCCCATCCACAAGCTTCATTTGACAAACTCAATTCATTTTCCCGCTCTACTAATCAATTCAGACCAATATCTTGTCAGTTTTGTTACTAGAGCCATTTACTCCAACGCACTATAAAGCAGCTGACAAGAATGTGATCACGGTAAAGGATTCGACAGAGTGATAAAATAATTAAATCGCAGGTAAGGAAGAGTGAAAAATGAACAGCAAATCAGAAACTATTCATCAATGCAGACTACTTAAAGTAACTGGAGGACACATTCATACACACAGGCTCTTATATTCAGTACATGAATTGATGGATTTGTCAGACCTGGCGAGAGTATTCACGTCAATCTTGTATGTGTTGATGAAACCCATGTCTTCAAACATGCTGAGGATGCACTGCAGACACACACAACAGGATCAGTTACATTTATTTTTTCTGTTTGGCATCCTCCACCTTGTGTCTCGAATCCCCCTCAGTCTCTCTCTTTCTCACTTGTCTCTTACCAACGGCGTGTTGTCGTCGGGTAGGGAGCGAGGCGTGTACGTGAATTCGGCAAAGCAGGGGTGGATCTCCATCACGGGTTCAACCCCCGTTACCAGCATCTTAGTCACCTCTTCCTCTGACACCTGCAACATACACATACTGAATCATATTGAGTAAATAATACGGACAGTGTCAGTAAATACAATGCGTCTGAGTGCGAGAGTGAGCGAGATGTACAAATGTGATGTTACCTTCATATGGTACATCATCATCTCATTGGCCAGGTGGGACCTGAACTGAGCTTCATGGACTCTCTTGTAAAGCAGAGACTAGAGAAACAAACATGATATTATAGTAACATTATACAGTTTATTTATTTTCACACATAACTGGCTACTATATGATGTACAGTCCAGTTACTAGACCAGTAGTAGAACAATCTCCTTATTTTTCTATATATTTAAAAAAGATAACTAAGGAGGCTGAGATGGTGTTCGATCTGTTGCATCCAACAGAGCTTGATTTCCAAACAGGGATAAATAATTTGCAACAATATCGTCTGCTTATTACAGATCATCCTGCTGAACCCATTTTTGTGCCAACCCACAGCATACTGTAGCCTACACCATGATACACAGTGAGCATTGATACATAATGCATGTTGTCCTGTTTAAATGATTAACGAGCTGCCTAGCAGGCAATTCTTTTTCCAATCAAATATCTTTACAGTCTAGAGATAAACTTCCAATAATGACCTGCAGTCCTTCAAAGGTCACACGCTGCAAGAGGTGCTTAATATGAAGGTGAATCGGAAATGATGCATAAAATGTCACCACAGCTGTACTTTCTGTAGCTGCTCTTCTTTTCCTTCCTTCCTTCCTTAATCTATGGTCTGCTTGAACTCCATCTCCATTACAGTGCCTTTCTTAAGGTACATTATGTTAAATCAACTGTAAATCCATCATATTACTCAATCGATCGCAAGACTGCTTTAATATTTCTACTACGTTCTTGTAAAAGGTGAGAGTTGCTGCAGTGATGAGAAATACGATGACAAAGTTGGATCATCACATTGTAAAAAAGTAGTTTTGCAGCAAATGAAAAAAACAACCAATAATCTCATTTAATGTGAGATTATCACCACTGGGTTGTTGAAGGTTCTGATAGATTTAAAATCAATGTCAACAATAAAAACCTTGACAATACAACACAACAGCCTAACTTCATCATCGTCTTGGTGAGCTACATCCACTAGTGTAGCTGAATGTGTGCCAATGGGTTTGCAGCAGTCATCCACTGCCTATGAACTACACCATAAAAGCCACTCAGGTCCATCACAGACTGAACGTCTTTAAATTTCCCTTGAGCCTTGACCGAGCATTTTGCTCCCACTGAACGGATCCCATTTTGCAGACAGGATCGATCTTTCTGACAGCACTAAAACAAGATCTACGTTACGTAGAGACTGAGGACGGATACACTTTAATTTATATTCTAAACTTTATTTCATTCCTCTCATGCAGTCAAACTTAATTAGAAATTATTACGGTGCATGGAACTTGCAGGGATTGAATTATTTATACATTATCGTTGCTGCTAACAGATAATAAGAGAAAATGATAGAAGCCGTCTTCTATTGTAAAGTGAGACGTTTAAGCTGTTAATCAATTTGCAACTGATTATGTTTATCTAGCAACTGTGTAGTTTATGTACTTTATGCTTAATATGCTCGGTTTATAGCTGGGCTTATTTGTTTCTCTGGTGTTGTGGCAGAATTTAATAAATACACTGCAAACTGTTCAATGGCTTGTCCCTGACCAGCCGTCTGTGGCTATTCAATATACAGAGTCAGAAAATGAAATGGTTACAGAGAGTCAGTTATTTCTGCAGGTAGAGACTTACATGGGCGAGGCTGATACCACAGTAGATGGAGAAGGCCGTGGCCAGGTCCTCGTCAAAGCGGTTGAACCACGGCCCGTTCATTTTATTCACCAACTCAGCCACCCCAATCACCTCTAGAAGATGGAGGGTTTAAAGAAAGGGGAAGAGGACAGAAGTAAAGATGGAGAAAGGAAAGGGAAGGTGAGACATTGAGGGAGGCAATGAGTTGAAGAAGGAAAGTAGAGAAAATTGATGGTGGAGAAAAATAGAGAGTGGAAGATGTGAGTCAAGGACGGAAGGAAAATGAGGCACAGAATGCACCGGTCTGAGGTGCAGAACAGACGTTGAATCAAATAGGGCCGCTAACTTAAATTAATTTCACACTGAAGGTGAACCTAATTGCACATAAAAAGATTTTGAATTCAAACTCTTAACCTGACAGTTTTCGATATAGAGGCAAATCACAGAAAGTGTTTCTGCTTGGATACAGCAAGAAGTAGGGAGCAGCATCAAAGTAATGCAATTTCTAAGTATGGAACACGCTGAGGATGGTTGCCTCTTCAATCTGCACTTTATGCACTGTAACATTTAGGAGAAAAGGATGTGATGTAACAACTCTTTGTGCTATTCTGAGAGAGCACATGTGTGGAAACAGCTTCGTTTTTTAAAAGGAGAGAGGAAGAGTAGGTACGTGCTGTACAGGATACTGGAGGAGCAACTACCAATAGTGCAATGAAACTAAATCTGGTTCGTTATTATATTATCGGTAGCCTCGCTATTGCATTATCAGTGCATTACTGGACTCTACAGGGGCAGCTGGTCACCTCCCTTTACAGATGGCAGATGTCTCCACATTGTATTTAAGTACAGTAGGAAAAACCTTTTACGCTCCGAGCTGCTGAAACAGTCTGCTGAAAGCTGAATGTGTAATATCCTTAAACCTGACACCTTGACTAATTAGATAATGGCCATAAAACACTTAATTACAAATTACCTATATCTTTATATCTTTTATTATTGTTTTCTTGTTTTTGTCTTTTATCTATTTCATTCTTTGAGTCTAATCTAGTCTCCAATTTGTGTCCCTGGTTAATATTTCTGTCACCTGTGAATTGCACTAACCTGCATGAGAGGTGCTTTATGAACAAAGTTTTGTCAAAAAAAGAAAGTTGTGACTTCTTGTGTATGTTGAATGAAGTAACTTCTGTGTTTTGTGTGTGTGTGTGTGTGTGTGTAAGTCATTGCTGCTATTACCATTGTTTTCATCTTTGATGGGGAAGCAGAGGATGTTGCGAGTCTTGAAGCCGGTGCTGTCGTCCACACCGCGGTAGAAAAGAGGATGGGAGTAGGCGTCCTTTATGTTCAAGATCTGACCGGTGGTCGCCACGTGACCTGCGATACCCTGATCTGCTGGAATACGAAACTCCTTCTGCACTCACACACACACACACACACACACACACACACACACACACACACACACACACACACAATTGCTTATGTAATCTAGAGACACTATTATCTTTTACACTTGTTTTGAATTGATTGTTGACAGCAGAGTCAGACAGGATATGTGGGGCAAAAGCATAACGAATGCAACCGAGATGACGCTGACGTTGTAATTACAACGTCCTGCATTCTAGTCTGGATGGGGACCTTTGTTGAATGTCATTCCATTTCTCTCTCCCATCGTTTCCTGCCTGTCTTTACTGTCAGCTCGCTAATAAAGACATGAAATCTCTCCTCAAAAAGGTCACAGGAAAGACTCCAGACACATACATCTGTCTGTCTCTGTGTGTGTGTGTGTGTGTGTAACTGAATGCTCGTGTGTCGTACCTCCTCATCACTAACCACGCCTCCGTCAAACACCTTCGCTACCAACTCATGACTGCAGGTATCCAGCAAGAACACTGAACAACTGGAGAAAGAAAGGAGAGAGAAGGAGAGAGAAAGAGAGACAGACCGAGTTAGAGGGCTGATGGGGAGCGAAGCAAAGCAGAGAAAATTAGGATGTTTTTTATCTCATTTCATCTCAGGTCATTTTGCAACTTTAATTAAAAGCGGCAAGTCGGTTAAGAACAAATTGCCAAGATAGCCTTTTCAAATGGAGATAAAGACATCCACACTGAACACACTCTATTTCAAACACACATTGAAACATCCCTTTGAAGATGAATCAGAGGGCTTACATCTCTGCATCACTGAGGTTCCTGGCCTCCACTATAATTTCCTGTAACAGCACTGAGACATCATCTGAAAGAATTAGAGAGAGAGAGAGGGGGGGGGGGGGGATCAAAAGGGAAAACAGAGGAAATTAAACGAATAACAGCAAAGCCCAGATAGACGGAAACAGAGATTATGCAGTGAGTTGCTGTGGATTAGCTGTACAAGATGATAAGAGCCTCTATAATCAGCGGTTTGGTACAGTGAGAGGGCAATTTGCTCTACCAGCGGATCAATTCTTTGCACCTGCAATCACGATGAATCATCAATGACTTATTCTGCAGTTGGTGCTTACTGTTGGATTAGAATCTAAATGACTCAGTGTAATTAGACGATAGAGAGGTGGAGCCATCGCTTAATGCCCTTCTCATTTTACGGTTATGGTCCTGGGTTTAATCAGCTTTTTGGTAATAACTCACTCAATTACGTGCGCTATTCGTTTCACTAGGTGATCACTTAAATATCGGCCATTAACGCAAATTGTACTACGACATTCTTTCTTCACAGACGGGCAGAACTTACCCAAGTGTGTGAAAAGATTCTTGGCCACTTGTAAAAGCGCCTGTGTGGAAAAAACAGTGGACAAGAAAAGCTCTTTAACTTCAAGCATATTTGTGTTGCAATATGTGTGAGAGTGTGTGTGTATGAGTGAGTATGTGTGTATGAGTGAGTATGTGTGTATGAGTGAGTATGTGTGTGGGCTAGTGCAGCATACCTGGCACTCCACTTTGAGTTTCTGTTCTTTCTGGAAGGCCAACGTTGAAGTGAGGACCGTTGAAGTGTAGCAGAAACAGTGCTGGATTGCATGCTCATCTGCCTCGGTGTGTCTGCAGCGGACAAGGCACAATAACACACACACACACACACACACACACACACACACACACACACACACAAACACACACACACACAGTAAACGGTAAATTGTAAATCAACGGTTGATTGTCTTAAAAATCAATCTGCAACTAATCTGATCTGAATGGATGAATCATTTTTCAAGCAAGTCATTCTCTGGTTCCGGCTTCACAATAATGAGGATTTGCTGCATTTTCTGTTTTATATCACTGTAAACTGAAAATGTAAACTAAATTAATTAAAAGATATTATACGTAAAAAATGATCAGTTTATGAATTATGCATTGTTATAGATTAAACTAAACAACAGTATATACATCTCTTAAAATGACACATCTACAAATTATACTATTCATGAAAAGTAAAATACCAATAAAGCATATATGATAAATGTCTCTCTTGAGCCATTTTGCATAACGAGTACTTTTACTCGTGACAGTTAAAACAAGTTTTGCTGCTCTTTACTTTGCACTTTACTAAGTAATGTAAAGATCTCATGACTTCTTCCACCACTGCATTATATAGATCACACAATAAATGGGTTGATTGAGAAATTATTATTGAGAAAATAATGATTATTTTGCAGCCCTACAACAGAGGCACAATGCAGTTATCGACTAAAATCACGTGAAAAAACAAACAAAATCAAACTCTGCTTTCCTGCAGGTGGTGAATGTGAGTGTCACCCTCCTTGGCAGCATTAAGCAGCCAAATGAAGACTGATTAATGAAATTATCTGCAGTGACCACGATGTGATGCTGGTAATTGCTTTCAGTTTTCTCGCTTTGCCTACAGAGGGCAGTGGCACGTTATTCTGTTGATGTCCTGAGTGATGTGTTGCTCAAGGGCTTTATTTCCCTATCGTAGCAAGGGAGGCAGGATTTGACCCAAGCCTAGAAAAAGCACTGAGAAGCTCAATTTAAGGGCAATTAAGTTCATAGTTTTATTATTCTTCAGTCTAGTAAATCAGGCTGGAAAATCATTTTCTGTTGTACCAGCTAGTTTTTTGTGGTCTAGATAGAAAGAAGTCTACATTTCTGCAGCTAGAATGAAAACCAGCAGGAGTCGATTTCCAAAGACAATAATTTGGACACACACAGCAAAGAAAGCATCAGTATGAGACTCTGCCTCAGGAATAAATCCAACATCTAACTAATATGGCCTTCCTAACATTGCTGCCAACTTAATATTCAACATGTACTGTATATATGTTGAATATTAAGTCTAAAAATTCTTAGACCGCTGCTTTTGGGGTGCGGGATCATTATTTTTGTGGTGTATTCACATCATGTGTCGTGTTCTTATCTGCTGCCCGGCACCAAAACTGAGTTATGGACCTGTTACTGGTGTCACAACATGTGAACAAGAGAAGTTCCAAAAAACTCTGCTTATGAATATGCAATCTATATGATGAGGGGATGCATCTTTGTGATCTATGCCTCTACTAGAATCAGGATGACTGTGCTAGAAGCAAAGGATAGATTTATCACATTTTGTGCACAGTTGCGACTATAATCCCGCTGCTGTTACTATGGTAATGAGATGCCAGCTCTGTCATCAGTGCCACTGGCAGAGGGAGAAATTACAGGACATGATCCCCTCTCATCTATCTTAGTCTTCAGAGAGAGAGGGAGAGAGAGCATGCAGAGGAGAGGGATTGTACTGTATGTGAGTGCAAGCATATGAGTGAAGTCTGTTTCGGGGAATAAAAATATATAAAACACATTAATCTCCCAGCACTTAAACATAAGTAGAGACATGCTGCCTGACAGATGGATGATGGATGGATAGACAGAAACTAAAACAAAAAAACTTTCCTCACACTACCACATTGTTTCTTTAACAAACAGACACAGCTGGAGAACGTTTTTACAGACTTCTGTATTCAGGAGATAGCATGCACCATAGCGCCAGGCAGTATCACACACACATGCACGCACACACACGCACACACACAGACAAATGCATGCCAAAACATGGTGCCAAACCAGGCAGCCAAGCCACCCGCTGTCAGACTCATGACCTGACTATAGATCATCACATAGCCATCTGCATCGTCACACACACACATATACACACACACACACACACAGCCAGACTGCGATTAGACACAAGCTCCAAAGTGAAGGCATCCGTTCCTGAGGGAGCATGCAGCACATTCTGCTGGTTTCAGTGGCAACAGCAGCAAACTATTCACTTCTAAAAACTCAACAAATCTCAGCTGTTGAGCTCAACCAATCAGGCCTACCCATCCCAAAATGACTGTAAGCCGCTGTCAGATAAATCTTTGTCTCTACCATGAGTCAGTGCTTCAGGAATTAGGAAAATCCAAGTGATCTCAGACTGACATCCCAGCATTTTAAATATACTTCAGCAGTAAAGCCATCTGTCCCTAAGTTATAGTGATTTTAAAGGTAAGCTAAGAGGTTGAAACAGCTGTTTTCACCGTAACTCTACTCAGCATGAAATGGTTCAACGTGAACTTATGATCACAAAAAGGAAAATGGTCTTTCACATACATACATACCTCTGCCCACCCTGTTTGTTGAAGGCACAGGCTAGTGCCACCACCTGACCGGTGGCCCTGCTGGCCACTGGTACACAAAGCATGGAGGAGATTTCACAGCCCAGCATGCTGGACAGCTGCCGACGCTCCTCCTGAGAGGAAGAGAGGCAGAAAAAAAAAATCTGTTTAATATAAAGGCCGAATAGATAGATGGATAGATAAGAAAGAAAATGTCTCCTTACAGCACTGATGTCTTGGAGAGTAATTGACTTCTTCTTCTCGACAACCTGACCAAAGCGTCCAAACATCAGCTGAACAGAGGAGAGAGAAGAAGAGAGATAAAAAAAAAAATGTATGATGAGGGCGAGAGACAGGAGGAAAGCAGAATTGATGAGAGAGTCCCTGGAGATTATTATAGAGCCAAAATATATAAATAAAGTTTTTTTATTCTGAGAGAAGTCCATCCCCTGGCTTGTCAAAGCACAAATCTAAGGTGTCCTACACTAACTCCTCTTAAGATTTCACAAATCATCTGGCTTGGGATACACGGTCTATTCACACCGTAGTGGAAAGCCTGTTAAATGTCATTATTATATGAATAATAATAATGCTAATATCCGTTTATTCTATTGTCTCAATCAAAGAGACCTACACACTGGGCTACTACACTCTGTTAAAGGATCCCTATTAAAAATGCCAACAAACCCCCCTTAAACAGAACTTGGTGTACCACCTATTGTAAGAACCACAAGTGAATGAATGAACGTTGACTGAATGAAGGCACGATGCACTTAACAGGGAACAAAGAACACGAACAGACCAATAGATGCAAATAAATAAATGACTTTTCCTGGGAATGAATTATTGTATTTGTTGGTCTCACCGGGAAGCTCATCTCCTCCTCCAGGACTTTGTCTCCAACTACCTAAAAGTCACAGAGTTCAAAGGTCACGGCTTATTTAATTGAGTCCTGCTAAAATGGTAGATGGCATTTATTTGTGTGTGTTTGTGTGTGTGTGTGTGTGTGTGTGTGTGTGTACCTGGCAGAAAAGCTGGTGGTTGTCCTCAGACACCAGTAGCAAACAACAACACTGCGAGTGAGTCTGCTGCTGCAGCTGAAGGAGAACACAAACACAAATTCAATCACAAAAAAAGCTCTCTTTATCAGACTCAGTCAGATTGTTTTTAAGGCCTCACTTCAAGATGTTCCTGAGCGAAGTCGAAGTGAGAAGATAAGATAAGAAATCAGTGGACAGTGGAAAATGACTGGGGCTAGCTAGGGTGGGGCAAGAATTCAAGGTGTCTTCATTGTTCTGCAGCAGCATCAAATTGTGAATAAAGACTCATTTCTATTATTTACAGAAAAATAAACGTCTCACACTATAAAATTTGGAATGAATTTAGATTTAGATAGAGGATTTATTTATAGCTTTGCATTTCTTGTCATATATTCCCATTAATATTGCATTGTTTTACTCATGGGCATCTTTGAATAAGCGATCTAAACATTCATACCGTGTATATAACAGAAAATACATTAACATGCTGGGATTTTAACACAAGATCATTCTTTGAATATGAAATCCCATAAACACAGAGACACAGTCACATGTACTGTAGGTGTCTGTGTGTGTCTAAACGAAGGAGTGTGTGTGTGCACTCTGCGCCTCTGCTGTGTGCTCAACACCTGCAGAGGCGCAACCAATTTTCTGCTGTTATTTGAGATGAGAAACGTTCATTCATAGACTGAAATTCACGCTGAGGTGGGAACACACACACACACACACACACACACACACACACACACGCACATGTGCATGATGGCACAAATACTGTTGGTACACAAGCATATACATGATCACACACCCACACACAGTCAAAAGAGCTGCGTTTCCTCACACATCATTCTTCTCTGTAATCCACAGAGCTGGATAGAGAACAAGCAGGAAAGGGATATATACAACAGCAGATGCCAACACACCCGCCCCCGAGACACACACGTAAGCAGTCGACATGCACACAAACAGCACAAATCACACACCACACAAAGCAAGTCGCTGCACCCACACATAATAATAAACCCCTCCCCCCCTTTTTTTCCCAAATGCAGTTAATCCCATGAGAGCTGCCCCAAGCACTTCCCAACAATCTGACGATTCCTCAGAAGCAACAATCTCCCGCTCCCTTTCCTCCCGCCTCTCCTCCCTCTCACCCCCTTTTACAACGGTAACAATAAAAAGGCGAAACAAATCATGTCTGATTCAAAATACATTTTAAAACCCCTGCAGCCTTGTATTTTTGCACCATCACAACTTCTCACCCCCCCCCCCCCCCTTCCTTCAGATGCAGGAAAAATACTACAAATTCAGGTTGAGAGGCGACACTTCCAACATTTTAAATGCAGAGTGCACTTCTGCTGCAGTGTTGTTCAACCCCATGGAACTAGTCCTGCAGAGTCAAGGTAGCAGGGAAGGGCAGGTAGGCGATAGCTGTTTAGATTTGACCCTTTTCACAGAAAAATACCCTGATTTTTAAAAAGGAGCCGATTGCTTTAAACCAATTTTCATAAAGGAGTTTATGTCCCCATGCATCAAAAGGTATCTATGTTTTCTGCTGCAAGAGGACACATATCACTGCTGCTGACGCTAAACGAGGTCCTTGTTAAAGAAAAATGAAAAGAGGGTGAAAAAAAAGTCTCTGATTATGCACCAGAGTTCATTTCATTCAGCAATAATTCAAGATAAAGGGTCAATATTTGAACTACTTTTAGTTCGTAAGCTTGGAAGGGTATTTGTAACATCAGATTTTCACATTATTTTTCTTTATGATGCATTAATAAAAATCGAAGGTCTTATCTGTTGTTTGATAATATATATATTTTGAATACCTGAATCTCCTGAATCTCCTTGGATATTACGTATATTAGGGCTGCAAGTAATCATAATTCTGCCGATGTTTCTGCTGATTATTTTCTAGGTTAATCAATTAATTGTTTGTTCTCTAAAATGTCAAAATAAAGTCAAAATGTCCAAACAACTCCAAGATTACATTTTCAAATTGTTTCATTTTGACCAAAAGATGTTCAGCAAATCCTATGAATGACCAATGAATGTTAAGTCCTTGATTTTTGATGTGGAGACAAAGTCTGACTTACCAAAACGTGTTGTAAAAAATTCAAAACAAGTCCTTCAAGCTCAATAAGTAGTATAAAAAAAGAATCTTAGAAGTATGTGCGTACATCCAGTAAGGTTCTCTGTAGCTGTAACTTTGTCCCTTTGATGCAGTATAACCTTCAGATCTCTGTCCTCTCTCGCTTTATCCCTCTCTATCTCATATTTTCTTTATCGGTGAATAATTCCATGCATTTAAATTGTTGTCAGGTTTCTGCACATACTGTACAGCTGATAACTCCTCTTTCTGTCTTTTCTCCCAACTAAAGCTTTTCCCTCACTGCAATAAATCATTACACCTCTCCCTCTGCCTCCCTCCTTTTTACAGAAAGCCTCTCACATAGATATATGGAGGAGGTATAGTATGGGGAGACTATTGTGTGATAAAAAGCTTGTGGTACCGGTAATGACTGCAAGAAGGGAAGGATTTCATGTTTTGCATGTACTGTACGTCTTTAACTCAGTGTGCGTGTGCACGAGGGAGCATGGAAGATCTCAACCACTTACATAATTGATGACTTTGAGCTGGAGAGAGGCTGCATCAAGGTCAAAGAGCTCACCTGAAAGAGAAGAGGGAGAGAGAGAGTGATGGGAGTAAAAACCAGAGAGGAGCAAGGGCAGATTGGCGTTAAGGAAGACGGGGGGGGGGGGGGGAATACAGAGCATGTACGCAAGTGGACAGAAAGCAATCCAGGGAGGGATGCAGGGAGACAGCGAGGTCGGGGAAGGGTGAACGGGAACAGCCAACAGAGGGACTAATAATGAAGACAAGACAGGGGAACGAGGGCTGCCTGGACTCCAGATGAAGACAGACGAAAAGAGCTGGACAGAGAAGCAGAGAGGTGAGGCAGAGGCTGGACAAAAAAAAAACTGAGGAGACTGAAGCCAACTCAAATTTGCTTACAATTACCAGGAAGAAAACAATGTTGATGAATGTGTATGTGCACAAGAACAGCATTAGCAGGTCCACTGCCATTATGCATGAGATTTCAAACAGTGTTTTCACACAGGGGCTGTCACACGTTCCTTGTGCAACTGATGGAGTCCATCTAAATTCAAAGAGCCCAATTAACATACCTCACCTCAAATATACCAGTGTGACTGTGTGTGTGATTGTGTTTGCCTCACAGTTTTGTGTTTTTGTGTACACGAGGTGTAGGAAATGTAAAATGTATGAGAGAGAGTGGAGGAGGTGGTTTATTTAATATGCCTTCATGAATGTTGTTAACCATTTGTGTGTGCATACCACAGAGTTGCAGAATGTTGCGGTCCAGTTTGCAGTAGTCCTGGTCTGAGACGTTGAGGTGCAGCAGTGCATTGTGGGACTGTATGGGAGAGGGACTGAGAGGAGGCCTCTGGTAGGACGTCTGAACAGCCTGGACTCGCGCACACGCCACTGAGGCCTGTGACGACATGCATGTGTGCAGAAACACACACACAAGCACCAAAGTATGTTGAGTTGAAAGTAAATTTGGGAGAGTAAATCATCAGACGAAATACTGTCTGATGCGTTCGTCTGGTCCTTCAGAGAACCGACAAAAATTAATGGAAAGGCCATGGAAGTAAACATCACCTGTCTTACACAGGATAATGAATGCAAAATACACATTATTGCTGAGATAAAACATTGATAAGGTCTTTCTCGGACTGATGTGGGTGTGAACATTAACTTTCTTAAGAAAAGGAAACAGGCTTTCTGGATTTGCAATCTCAGAAATTTACAACTGGGGGGGGAGGCAATATTTTAGTTATTTAATAAAAGAGAGTTTTGTAGTTCTTGCACTGTGTGCTTAAATTCTAACTTGCTGCTGTGATGACATTTTTGTGACTTTGTGATAATTGTTGCGGTTTTTATACAACCTTTTGTTGTGTAATTGCTGTACGTTCCATGAGTGCAGCATCTTTCAGAGGGTGGCCATCTATAAGTTTAGTTCTCATTGAATTATCAATAAATGATGCCTTCTTGTAGAGTATATACTGGCTGTGCTTTACCCTTTCTCTAAAACACGCTGATAAAGGCCCTGTGCCAAAACCTGTTCGTTAGCTAAATACAAAGCAAACTCTTCCAGTTAGTCAGCTACTGTTACCAAGCTTTTTATTCATTTATTTTTTTTGTATATTTTTGACCATAAAAGACAGAGAAAGAGAGAGCTTACATGTTTCTCCAGCATGTTAAGATGCAGTTCATCCTGATCAGATAGTGGATTACAGCCCACCTACAACACACACAGACATCTCATTACAGTTCAGTTTTGACTGTTACAGTTTGTGCTGCCTCTGTGTTTTTGTTGTGTAATTTGTGAATGTTAAATAAAAGTAAATGAATACACGTATGTTATTCAACTGTAAATATCTACCTTTTCGTAAGGGAGGAGGCAACATTGTAGACTGCAGACTGTAGACTTTTGTTACTTTGGTTTATTAACTTATTACCATATTGATTGTCCTTGAATGCAAGGACTCACCAGTAAGACAGCGATGGCCTTGTCCCGCTCCTGGTTCAAGAGAGGAATGACAACAGCTAAAAGAAAGAAAGAAAAAGAAAAAGAAAGAAAAGCATTCATAACAATAATACATTGATTCAAACACAACATACTCTTGGTCTATTTATCTCCTCCTTTCATTGGCTTTCCATGTCGTTTGTCTCACTCTTCATCTTATTTGTTTTTTCTCTATGTTCTAATACTAAATAGAAATATGCAGGAGAAATGAACATGGGAAAAAAAACACCCCCAATGTCCTTGATTAACACTGCCTATTATTATTATTTTATTTTTTTTCCCATTTGTTATTATCATCGGTGTAGTGTAGCTAAAGCAGATCTTAATGTAGAAAATAAGTTTGATCTTGGAGGTAAGTGTTGCTACATGTGTGGACAGCAGACAAAACAGCAAACAATGTGATGTGTTTACCACATTGGTACCCAACTAACTCTTATTTCTGCAACATCATTTAATGTTCACTGGTATTTATTGATCCACTGAGTGCAGAGCGGTCATGCATGTGTACTTTAGGATGTCTCCATGATTACGGTACAGCCCTCAAGGTTATTCTCATATTTCTGTTAATTTGAAGAGGAATGCAGAGTCTATTCATTGCACTCTATTCATGTTCTTGAATTTTTTTTCTCATCACAGACCCTCATTGCTCTTGCCCAATTGTATTGCCCACGCAGCACCATACCTATCTTTCGGCAATCATCATCTCTTGTTCACTACTTCTCTCTCCACCTCCTTTTGTTAGTTTTTTCTCCCCCGCTCTGACATCTCTTAGCTCCTCTGGATACACAGGCGCAAGCTCACACATGCTCAAACAAGCACACACACACACACACACACACACACACACACACACACACACACACACACACACACACACACACACACACACACACACACACACACACACAGACACACACACAGATGTTGGTCTATTTGTCTTTCCGCCAGCATCATTCTAGCTGTTGCTAAACCCTTCAACATAGACGGATGTGGGAAAACCACACACACCTCTTCTGTGTGCTGGTAACGGTGCTGCGAGGCAGATTCTGTATTTCTCTGGCAGTTCGGACGGAGGAAGGCCGACACACTGACATCGCCTCAGCTGGTCCACGATACTCCTAAGAGAGAGAGACACAAGTTGAGTTCGACTCATAATTGAGAAAGACAATTACCTCTAGCAGATCAGTTAGAATGAGAAATAGAAAGAGACAGTCTCTCAGACAATGGGGAGACAAAGAGGATGAGGGGATTTGGACCACAATTGGAGCCAATGGGAAACCGATAACCAGCATTACAAAAACAGACACTTTGTGCTCATTGACACGAACCAAAACATGTCTGAATATAACTATTATTCATTGTTAAATTATATGAACTTAATACTGACGTACTAATACAGAGGGCATCTGTTTTATGAGGCATTTGATTATTCTAGACTGACTACTGCCAAATGACACAAAGACACATGCATTTGCACACACGCGCACACAACACACATGTCACTGCACACGTAAGTAAGCAAAACAATCAGACTTGCATGAATAAGGACATGAAGGACAAAAAGAAGGAACATAGTTTCACTCATGCACACAGGTAAATTCACAATCTATGTGCTTCACATAATAATATACTGAACCCTCCAGCAGCCACACACACACACACACACACACACAGACACACACACACACACACACACACACACACACGCACACGCACACATGCACGCACGCACACACAACAGCAGTCCCTCCATTACATGCTCACAGAGTCTGAAATCCCCTCAAACCATTGCCGCCAAATCTCTGCATGGTGCATTGATTGAAAGTGTCCATTTGTTTCAGCTCACACAGTTTACTATGGTGACAAATACAGCTGACCTTTGTGTAATGTCTTTGTTCAAAGCAGCTTTTGTGCACGACCATGAAGCCAATTTATGGCGGGCACGGCAAAGAGCAAAAAAACCCACCCTGGGGCGCTATGAAAAACACTGTAATCTAGTTTTCTCTGTGCACATATGACATACCTATTAGATAATGCAATTTACAGTTACAGTTAGCAGCAGCAATATATCCATGTGAATATCATACAGGTCAAGGCTGGCGGGGTAGGCGTTGTGTTTATTGTGCAGTGGGGGCCAATGACAACTGTTAGCGGCAGCAGCAGTAGCAAATACCTAGAGATGGACATTTAAATAGACCACCGAGATATAGTAGATGTGGGTGAGTGGGTGTGTATTTGGCACTCATAGAAATCAGCTGATGATTAATTGATCTGTGTGATGCTAATGACTTCATGTTCCTGCCTGAACCGCCGCTGTGAGCTCCATTTGTCGTAAATGCTTAACCATCGTTGAGAAACACTGCAGCTCCTGACAGAGATTTTGCGGATGACAGAGAACAAGAACGACACGATCAACAGTGCGTGAAATAATTCCTCTCTGTTTTTAGGAGCTCGAGAGGCACTCCACTATAACAGTTATTTGTCTGTGTGTTTGTCCATATTTTTGTTAATTTATGCATCTCTGGTGGGGAATGGCAGTAATTATGCTCGCAGGATTTGAATGTTGTCAAAATCATTATGACATATAATGGCAAAAAACATCAAATTATCAATCATTTGCATATTAAGTGGCGGCATGGTGGTGCGGTGGTAAGCCTTGTCACCTCACAGCAAGAGGGTTCTCGGTTTGAAGCCGCTGGTCGGTTTGCATGTTGTTGTGCAGTTGCATTGTGTATACTTATCACTGTATTCTGCATATTTTAGACCTGGACTGTGAGTTTACCTTTAGCAGTCAAACAATAGCTTGTTTGGCTGTGAGGCTTCAGTTATCTTGTCCACAACAAATAGTTTAGAGGATGAACAATCATGGAACCACTTTTGGTTGGTTGGTGCATATTTGTGTGTGTGTGTGTGTGTGTGTGTGTGAAGGTCCAGTTAATGGGCTTGTATGCATTGGAAAGTGGGCGGGAAAGAGGCTCAAACAAAGTGGCCTTCTGCCTCTCAGATGGGTTCATTGTGTGTATGTGTGTGTGTGTGTGTGTGCGCCACGATCTTCATAACAGGCTTACATAAGCATGTGAATTGGAGGGAGAAAAGTGACCAAGTGCCCTGTACCTCTTGTAATATCCCCATTACCTCTAGCGTGCATGTGTTTGAGCACAGTATGAGTGTGGCTGTGCATACTGTATGTAATAATGTATGTATGTATGGTTTGTGCTGGTGTCCTTGTGTGTTTGTGTCTGAGCTTGTGTTTGTGTGGCGATGAGGTGCTGGGAAAGGGGTTCTTGTCTGACAAACAGACAGTTTCATCTATTATGTAGTGTTGGTTTTTGCCGGAGCCTGGACAGCAGTCGCAGTAACATGCGGGGTTGTAGAGCTTCAGAGAGCACTTAAGAGTGGAAAGGATCGCGGCGTCTCACTGAGGGACCCCGGGCGCTGTCACCTCAGCTATTAGCCCTGTGACGCTTCTGCGGGGAGAGGGATTGAAGGTGAGAAAGAAAGAGGAGCGCTGGGGAGAGGGAGGGGGAGTGCTTAGTGCTTTTTGTGCTTCATGGCTCTTTGGGGAGTAAGCAGGCTGATAGGTAAAAAAAAAAGGGACACGACAGACTAATGCAGTGCGGTGGGAAGGTGGATAGGATAACAGATGAAGAGGGAAATAGTTTGTCGGATAGAGGGATGTGTAATAAGGGGCGGGGGGAGATAAAGGGAGTGTTTTAATGAGAGAGCAATAGATGTGGGAGATGAGAAAAAAAGTAAAAGGAACAAAGAGAAGTTCCTTGTGTGCCTCAATGATGACACTCTCTCTTCGACACTCCTGTCTCCGTGTTGATCGTGTGATTTGGGGCAGAGCGGCTCATAATCATTCAGGTAACACCTGCTTTTCCCACAGAGAAAACAGCGTCTCTGTTTTCCCCTCTTCATCTCTTCCTTTTTCTATTGCGAAACATCTGCGGCACACACACACACACACACAAAGAGTACACACCTGATCTTTCCCTCCCGTGGCAGTTCATGTGGCGGGTCGTCAGATAACAGCCTCGAGTATCCCTCCAGCATGTAGACACATACACACTCCTGGAATAAAACACACACACATGTATGTGCACATTCATTTGTAATCAGATTCTAATTAATTTGATGAGTGATGAGCTTCATCCATTTGCAAAAATGTTCCCTGGTCTTATGTCAGGGCCGAGGCTTCTAGCTCCACCGCTCTGAATACCAACAGGAATCTTTCAGTTTTCAGATGATAAATCATAAACAATATCAATTACGTTTAGTTGTTTGTGCTAACTGTAGAGTTTGTGTGTGTCTGTGCAAATACCGTGCTGGGTAGCAGCTCGTGTATGCTGTCTCGGAGGGCCACTCGAAGCGAGCCCGCATCAGCAACCGCTGCCAGCCGCAGCAAAGCATCCTGGGGAAGGAGACAAGCAGATGCCCTGATGTCTTTTTGGTTGTTTGTTTTCTATCTCAATGTGTGCCTCCAAAAACCTGAGGCTTTGGCTTTGGGTTTGTTATTTTTGTGGGTTTTATGTTACAACAGCTCTTCCCCAGATAGTTAGCTTGGCAAGCTGCAAAGGCCTCTGATACAATATCTAAACTGTGTCACACTCTGTAACGCATCGCAATCTGTGCTTGTTGGAGGCACAAGTGAGGTACTTCAAAATTAAATGAACTCAAACATCGTCAGAAATTGCTGGAGTTAGTTTTGCTCTTTCGGACCCTCAATGAATGTATTTGTTTAATTTTGGCACTGTGACAACCACGCACTTGACAAGAAGCAAAAGTGATCCATGGAATGAAATGGCAGCAAAAAGCCTCATGGTTCACAAATTACGTAACAGATATTTGCATTCCTCTCATTGTTGCGTTCTTTGAAGACTGGATAGAAGCACTTAACTTGGAGGAGAGTGCTGGTTATCTTAATTACAGCCTGCCTCTAATCAGTGTGATCAAATTGAACAAGATCTGTTCTTCTTAATCTCTTCTGACTTTGATCAAAAATCTTCCCACGTCAAAATTCAGGACACGCACAAATCCTAAAGACAGACAAGCATCAAGGATCACAACTGAAACAAACTAGAAAGAAACGACTCCTCTTCAAAGTAAAGGCCAGAGTATGCTTGAAATAAACTAGTCTGTGCTAAGTGTTGTCCAACCAAGTTAAGGTGTTTAAAAAGAGTGTTTATAGCTGTTCCAAACGGCCACAATCAAAGACAGGAAGCCTCTGAGAGGGGCGAGACACGATAAATCGTACAGTGGAAATAACGGAAAGTCATGTTGGATGATGATGTTGTAAAAAGGCAGAAGAAGTTGTGTGAAGAATGAAAAAAGAGAGACAGAAGTCTAAACTCTTCCTACTTTCTTGCCTCTGCACATCCGGCCCATTGTTGCATAAAGTGGCCGTGCTTGTCCAATTTTCGTTTTCGGAAAGAATAAAATTGAAAAAAACAAAACAAAACAGCTCTCCCAATTCAGATGTCAGAAAGGTGTTTTATTCAGATGCCCTGTGACCAACAGACAGGCACATTGTCTGCAGCATACTAACACCTTATATAAATGCAATATAACTGCAAGGTGAGAGCAGTTTGTTTTCTGAATTTGGTCGTAACAAAGCAACTTTCTACTTTCATACAGATGAGGTTTGGAAACAAGGTAAAGAAGTAGACCAATAGGAAAACAAGTGAGCTGATCTGAGATAACAGGGGAGCTTTTATCTTAAGGTCACGCAAGATTGAGTTTGTGTTTCGAGGTTTTCACCTTCCACAAACATTAAAAACAGGTATGCAGAGCCACAGCGTCTCACAACTACAACTTTATCAGATGAGCGCTCTTAGCATCCCATGTGACAGCTAGAAAATTCATACTATAAGAATATTTACACTCTGTGTGCTGGGTGATGGTGTCTACTTAAATCCTTACTAGTTCCAGTTATCACATGGCATTATTATTACATGTAACTGCAGTCTGAAGAGAGCATCTTAGCGGGACTTCAAAATCTGATCAAAGCGAAGAAAAACACGGCAGAGGCTTAAATCAGCAGCTTTTTAAAGTGTCTACTGAATATAAATTGGAAAGAAGACCATAATGTTTAACATAGTGTCTGTTACTGCTAGATCATGCTCTTCCTAAGCTGTTAGTCACACAGCCGAGCCGGAAGGAAGATCTTGTTCCTTCCTAAAGGAACCACACAGGTACTGCGAGCTGCATCTGCCGGGGGGCTCGATGTCCTACTGAGGGTGTTCATCCTTCACCCTCTCCTTTATTCCTTATGTGCTCCTCTTATTGACACCCTCCCTTTAACCCTTTCTCCTCTGTCTCTCACTCACGTTCAGTCTAGTGTTTGAGTGAGAGCAAACATGGAAGACAAGAGAATGGGTGGCGGAGGAGAAGTCGTTAGAAGGCGGATGAGGAGGGTCAAGGAGTGAGCGAGGAAAAGGGGGAGATGGGGAGTTTTGTCATGCCTGAGCACTCAGTGTTGGTTATTACATATGATTGGATGTGATTAAATGAGATTAGCTTTGATCACTCAATCAGTCTGCCAGAGTGCTGTTGTAATGAAGTTGGAGATCTGCCCATGTGTGTGTATGTGTGTGTGTGTGTGTGTGTGTGTGTGTTAGAGTGAGAAATAATTTCACAGTGTGTTGCATCTTAAGCTGCAGACTTTGAAATGCTCATGCAAATCCCGATGAGTAATATTTGATCGAAAGTAGATCCGAACAGCAGACAAACAACAAATATCTCTGGCTCCCTTCTCTACTGTCAAGAACTCGCCGAGGATCGACGCTGGAACCTGCAATCCTTTGTGTGTGTGTGTGTGTGCATTACTAGCGATAGGATGTATGCCTCGGTAAATGTCAAACTCTGTCTTCTGACCTTTCACAATCATTTCTTGCCATAAACCACAAACCATCTGTTATATTAATTTACCTTCTTCTCCACATCACACACACACATGCACACGCACACACACACACACACACACACACACACACACACACACACACACACACACACACACACACACACACACACACACACACACACACATTCATTTTTTGTTTTAGCTTCTAACGTTATCACAGCTGGAACTGTGTGTGTGTTTTTGCTTCATACCATTTCGTTTTAATTTGATTTTTTTTTACCATTTTAGTTTTTTATTTGCTAAATCACTTCCATTGTGTTGCTGTCACGCAATGCGTTTTGGGAACTGAAAAAAAAGTCTTGTTTTTTAATTGAACACGGTACTTTTAGAGCTCATTCAAGGGGGATTTTAAGAGTCACTGAACCTCCCCAGCAAGGAGAATTAGAAAATGTAATCCTTCAATTACTTCAAAACTGAAGCATGTCTCTACATTTTGAATTAAAACAGCAATGTGATTTCATCACACAGTTTTTATCTGAAATAAGTTGAAAATACCATAACAGAGTGCATTTTTAATACGGGAGACGTCAAATCCCCCCTGTCAAAGAGACAGAACCAAAAAAAACTGCATGACAGGACAATGTGAAGGGCCATTATGGTAATGGTTTATATTTCTTATTTTTATTTAATTATATTTATTGAATTTCATAAATAATCTCATAGATCCCATATCCACTCTACTCATTACATTACTGTCATTCATTATTTGTGACAGCAATGCACTCATCTGAAGCAGGACGTATCGTCCTCCAGTCTGTGAGTATGGAACAGTATGAATAATCACAATTTAGCTGGTCCTCCTTTAAGGTCAGCCCACCTTGACTGTACCTCAGTCGGAGTTGTTACTCACTTTGGGGCAAACAAAACCCTTCACTTTAATCAGCAGGTTGCAGTTTCTTTAACCCCGCCTCCTAGGCCTCGGTCCAGCCTCGTTATCGAGCTCATTCACATTAACGAAGGAAGGAAAACTCTGGATTCGGCTATCAGTGCATTTTATAACTTTTAGGACCTAATTATATAAATTGTAATTGTAAATTGTAATTCCACCGCTTGGTGTAAAATTTGCTTCAAAGCACCGTCACTCTTCCTGGGGGCTTGGGTTGCAGATGGCTGACAAGCAAGAGAAGGAAATTTGGCTTGAGGAGTTGTAGCATTTATTCACAACAAATAAACTGTACACATACCGCACTGCTACATTCACAGCTGTAACGCTACTGCTAACTTCATACTAATCATCACACATGCTTTCTTTCTCGACCAGACGCTCGCTAACGTTACGCCTGGCTTGCAATCCTGCAATATGCTGGCAGAAACCCCGATACCAGGCAGACACACAACTGACAACTTCACAGCTAAACTAATTGATGCGGTGGAGACTCACGGTTAAAGTGGCTGAATGTGTCCATGAAAATGCACTCAACATCGTGGCTGCTAACTGTCCCTGACGGATGAACTGGGGACATCAGTTGCCTGTTTTGCGCGCACAATGCAGCTGGCAATGAATGGATTTAACCTATTTGTGCATCATTGCAGCTGGGCAGCTTGATAGGCACTTCAACCACAGCACCCCTGCACGCAAGACGCTAATCTTGTCGCTCAAAGGTTAACGATTGGTTAACAAGGGTCTGCTATTCAAAATTAGCATCGCAAGTATCACTTTTACTCTTGTTTATCTCCTTCCAGTCTCCTCCACACCTCTCTCATTTTCCTTGCTGCATCTTTCTACCAGAACTTGCATCCATTGTCCTTGTGTTCCTCCACCACTCCTCCTTTCATCGGGGTGTATTCTTTGCTGTTGTCTTTATCCGCAGCCTTTCTAATCACTCGGAGCGCGCTGACATTTTGAAGGGCACCTGTGATCAGCATGACTAACCCTGATTCCTTTCTCTCTTTATCAGACGCCCTCTCAGACACATGCAAACACATGTTCCATAATCTGTTCCGTTTACCATCTGATAAAACAGTAATCTAAACATTTTTTAGTTATTGAGACTGTCTCCCTCCACTGACGTATTACTCACAAGTTCTCTTTCCCTGAATGTGTGAACCACCTTTCCTGGTGTTGGCCTCTAAACCAAGTACCTGCTCCCTCGATCCCCTACCAGCTAAACGTTTTAAAGCTGTCTGGCCATATCTGGGACTCACAAGGCTGAATATTTGTATATGGTGAAAAAACTTTATTTTAATAGTGCTTTTCTATTCCCGACGACCGCTTCCCTGACGCGCTTTACATAACAAGCCAGCACTCACACACCAGTGGCAATTTGGGGTTCAGTATCTTGCCCAAGGACATGGAAACTGCTTTTGACACCAGATCACTGTGTAGTCGTAGACTGAATGGAAAATCAATTAGGCGTCTCTGGCCTGGCTTTCTGGTGTGGGTTAAGTCCTTCTTATCCTTTCGCCTTTACTTTCAGTTGCTTTGATTACTTCAGGTCTTGCACCTGTTATCTGTACTATTATTGTTCTGGCAGGTTGGTCAGAATCTCAATATATTGTCTTTATCCTCCATCATACCTTCTAGTCGTATTTGTACTTACTGCAGGTTTTCAATTGTAGGCAACAAGGCACATAGAGCTTGAAGTGTGTACTCTTCTCGTGCAAGAGCTACACTCAATTTGCTCTTCAAGAGGGCACTTAAGCCCTGATCATCTGAGTGAAGCTGCTCTGCAGAAGGTGTAAAAAGCCAAGAATATAGTGGTCAGCCCACAGGTATGACGGTATGGAAATTAGGTTATAGAGAAGAAGGACTTAACTATTGTACAAGAAAATGCAGACTTTCTAATAAATGTAGGAAAAAAAAGAGAAATTCAGGTAACAACTGGACACAATCATTCAATCTTTTCCCTGAACTACAGCAGTCATAAATCAGAGTTAATAGAGAGAGAGGCAGACATTTGAAGCATAACTCCGGGAGGACAACTCACTGAAAATCTTAATTAAGTCGACATGGACAGAGCTGCTAGCAGGATAAAGCCAAATCAGCTCTGTATAATGCCGATATGATACCCTACTGAGCAGAACTAGGCCAGATCATATTTGTGCATTATTTCTAAGGTTTATTTCAGCTGCTTTGGCTGCCTGGTGAGCAGATTTGAGTTTTTTTTATATATAGAATAATACAGTGCGTACTATATTGTTTCTTCTATATTAACGACAACCTTCATGTCAATGCCTGAAATATGTTGTAGTATTTCAAGCTGATTAAAACAAGATGATTTCCCAAAGGTATTTGACCCAGCTCTGTTAGTACGCTCTAATGTTTTCTGTATTTTTGTTCGCAAATGGTGGATGCATAATTACACAAATAGATATATAGTTGTATTTAGTGATGCGGGATCTGCTCTCTGAGAGGCTTCATATTCAGCAGGAACCAGAGAGATCTGGAATACAGTAATAATACTATTAATAATATGAATACAGTTAATTTTATAGCACAATTCATGCATAAAGTGCAACACAAAGTGCTTAATATCAATATAGATTATCATAAGATTAATGATAAAACTATAACA
>NW_027466472.1:6912500-6917500 GCF_050575085.1 Anarhichas minor
CCAGAGCTCATCTTCGTTCTCTCTTTCCAGCAGCACTGCTGTAAGGTGCTATTCAAAGCTCCGGGCAGGACAGAGAGTGATGGGAGTGCACAGGAGAAAAACACCACTTCGTTCTCATTCACACAAGCTCCGGCTGGGAGGCCACAATAATGGTCTCCATTCTTCATCATCACCTTCATCAACCTTTCCCTCATCTGTAGCTGATTCATACTCTTCCTCTTTGTCACTCTGTTCTCTCTAATGTTTTGCATAGTCTCACTATTCACATTTTTCCCACCCCCTCCTGTTTCCGTCTGTCACTTTGTCACCTCTCTGTTTCTCCATTTGTCCCTCACATCCCATTATGTCCCCCCCCCTTCTCTCTCTCTCTCTCTCTCTCTCCACTGCAGGTGTTTGACATTCATACTGTCGTCATATGGCTGCTGTTCTATTTTAATCTGACTCTTCTGTTCAGGAACAGACACCCACATGGTCTCTTCTCTTGGCTCCTTTTCACTTTCTATTGACTCGTTTTATCCACCAGTAGTTGTTTTTTTATCCATCCATCCATCCATCCATCCATCCATCCATCCATCTATCTATCGTACATTATCTTCTTAACATGTAACTGATATGACATTATTGAAAGGTAAATAATTAGTTTAACAGTCTGCTTCTGTCTGTCAGAAGAAGATGAAGGATTGATTTCAATCCACATATACATACAGCTGCACACATGACATTAAACCTCTGCATTGAACCCACCTGAAGCATTTAGGAGCAGTGTGCTGCTGTGAAGCGCTCGGGGAGCAACTTGGGGTTCAGTGTCTCGCTTAAGGACAGTTCAACATGCGGACAAACCCCAATCTTGTGATTAAAGGACGACCCGCTGTACCCACTGAGCTACAAGACTTTTTTTGAAAAAAATGGTCAGACAAGGAAACAATGTTGCTGCCTAGGAAACTGCTTGCATACTAGACAACCAAATTGCCATGGATACAGATATTTCAGTTGCCATGCAGCTGAAATGCAGCACTTGATAATGACTCTATGGCTACACGGGTAGTTTTACACAGAAATCCCTTTGAAAAGATGGCGCCGCTTTATGTTACAGCTCCGGAATTTCCCAATCATTTAAAAAATACAATAACATTAAAGTCAGCTCGAAGGAATGTATTTGAGTTAGGTGTGCTTTCCAAGGGAATTTCATTGGAAGAACTGCTGCATTTACTGTACAAACAAGTTCCCCGGTTAATTTGAGACTTACCTCTCGAGAACAATGACAGCTTATGTTGTTGAAACCCCCCCCGAGCAGCCTTAGTAATTGTGACGGGAGCAAAGGAGGAAGTAAGGTGATGTCATTATGGAGCGACAAAGGGAGGAGGTTGGGGGGGGGGGGGGGGGATGATGGGTGAACAAAACGCTGGACTTTGGGAGACCGGTGATGGTTTCCCAACCCCGTTTTCTGTTGTTGCCATGATGACAAGCTACCCTAACCTTAACTAAGTACTTCTTTGAACTCAAACCATGGTCTTTCCCTAAACCTAACCAGGTTGTGTTTGTGCCTAAACCAAACCTTAACTACAGTGTTGACAACATGAAGCATATTAATTTCCTAACAGTGATTTGTTTGGAAGGTACAAATGACGAGGGCCTGCTGATCAGAAAGCACTTGTATATCAAGAGAGTGTCGACAAACATGTTGTCACTTAATTTGCAGGACTATTTATGATGAGAAACTTTATCCTCTATATGTTGAATAGTGTGCCAGCTTATAGAAAGATAGGATACGCAGTCAACAGGGGTTGTCTATTCTTCAGCGAGAACTGGAGGTAAGTTTTAATATCAGTCAACAATACTGGGCGACTGTGGCTAAGTGGAGAGCAGGGCCGTCCTTCATTCAGAGGATCGGCGGTTCGATCCCCGGCTCCGGCTCTGCTAGTCGCATGTCAATGTGTCCTTGAGCAAGACACTTAACCCCAAAATTGCTCCCGTAGCTGTGCCTACTGTGTAGAAATGTGATAGAATCAGAATTGTAAGTCCATAAAAGCGTCGGCTAAATGACTGTAATGTAATGTAGTATGCTACAGTAGCTGTTTAGCCTCGAGGACTAGAACATTAATTAACTGTTACTTGAAAAACTGCTCCAGCTGGTCTCTCTCATTGGCTATTATAGTCCAGCTAGGAAAGTAGTAACGTTAGAATCCAGATTTTAATTCCTACATATCAAACATGTTTGAAATTATCCAGGCAGCCCTGATGAGTCTGCAAATGGTTCAGGAGGTTTAAGACTGGATCCGTAAACCCCTAACATTGCCAGATAGTCTGGGCCAAACACCGGTACCAACCGAGTTCCCGGATCGGATTTCCCCTCCAATTGTTGGGCGAGTGAATCAGGGTGAAATCGGCAAAAAAACTTCTTTGAAACCTCCCTTAACTTCAAGGTGGGATAGCAAGAAGTAAAACAGCTGTAACTTAAATAACAGACCTGCTGAGAGCTGAGCAATAAAGGTGATATAACACTCAGCAGTAGTGAAAGAAACTGTTATGGGAGATTTTTTTATCTACCTCACAATAGATTTCCAGTCACAAAGTCATCATCACTGATGCTATTAATAAATGTAAGTCTGAGAGACAGCCAACGTACGCAATAAAGGCTCAGTATGTTCACATTAATCTGCCAGCTACATCATAACTGGAACCAAATAAATGACTGTCCTCTGCACTGGGGAGAAATCTGGAAACAAATCTACCATATCAGACTTCTATTGAACTACACTGTATTGCACTATACAGTGATGAACACTGTCAACTTTATCTTGTAGGCCTGTCTATTGTCTTTATTCTGCATTACTTCTTCACAGCCAAATCTCCTGTAGCTCTCCATAATGGCTGCCAGGAGATTTAAGACGCATCTGTAAATGTTCCCTCCCTCTTTGTCCGTCTTTCGCTATTATCATCGTCAAACACTGAGAGCTCAGAGTGTTTCTTCTTTGTACACGAAACAGAAAGTCAGGAATACCTACACACACACACACACGCAGAAACACAGGAAGGAGAGAGGTGTATTCCCTACGCTCACATGTTATTTTAACCGCGGAGCCTTTCACCCAACTCTAGCCTCCTGGTTAACACGTCACTGTGTGAAAGGCTGTGTGTGCTCGTGTACGTGAGATCCACTTCAAAGTGTACACCTGGGCAGCTATTGCACATGAATGCAGCAAATTAATAAATACTAATTAATTATATTGAATTATAAACACGGTGTGATTAGCTCAACCAAACACACACACACACACACACACACACACACACAAATGGAAATATGCACAGGTGCAAGCTCACAAATACCATTTTAATGATTGAATGACGAGCAAAACATGAAATTTTAGATGCAAAGAACACACACACACACACACACACACACACACACGCATACGCAAGCACATACTGAAGGTGATTTGATCTAAATGTTTTGTTGTACTGTATTAATGACAAACAAAGGCTGTGTGTGTGTGCTTGCACTCTGTTTTTGTACGTGTGCGCAGGTGCATTATGCCATTGTTTAGGGGTAGAATACATTTCCTGTTAAAAATTCCAGGATGGACTCCCCTCTGGGAGCTTCCCTGTTTATCTTTTCAGGAACACACACACACACACACATACACACACACACACACACACACACACACACACACACACACACACACACACACACACACACACAGACACGTATGCAGGGCAACACAATGCCTCAGTCTCCTGATGTTACCTCTAAGTCTCCTTGACATTTAGCTCACCTCTCCTTTCCCTGGTTTCCTCCCTCACCCGCCTCTCCCTCTGTTCGTCCCTCTCCATCTTTTGTCTACTGGGTCATCTGATGTCCCTTTACTCACTCCTCTCCTTTCCCATGACCTCTTTTCCTCTTCTGTGTCTTTAGCCTTTAAAAAATCGTAGGTCACCTTGAGTGTGTGTTGGAATCTGTGGTGGAGTACACGAGTACTGAATAGACACAGCTCCAAGCTATGGGAGGGAACCTCAAGTCTCTTAAATAAAACGCCTACTGTGATCCTCAAAAGAGTATATATAAATATTTTAAAGATTCATTTCTTACTGTTCTAGTTTTCAAACAGGGTTAGTCCGCCAAAAACATTATTCTGATAAATGCGATGCAGAATGCTGTTATTGTATCTGAGGAAAACTGAAATAAGCAGCAGTGACATCTGATGAAACCAAAAACCTTTCATATGATTGCCCATAACTGATGAGTGTGAAGGTGTGTTTGAGTTGTTGACGGGAAGTGTTCACGGGAAGGATGGGGGAGCCGAGGAGTTCTTTCCTGTTCATATGCGTCATAAATCTTTGCTCCGCTCCTGCATGCTCGTGTGTGTGTGTGCTGCTGGACGAAAGTGTTGGCTGAAGAGAGAAGCTGATAACTGAGGGTTGGCGGTTTTAGGTGTGAACATGTTAGAGGAGTGAGAATGGGTACGTAAACTGAGGTGTTGACACATTGACTATCATCGTCCTTACCAGGGGACAAAATCACTTTACTCAGGATGTCAACTACAACACCTCGTTTTTAAGGATAAAAAAAAAGATTACAATCACTTCTTTAGCAAAGACTTTCACATCATTATTTCCTTTAAACACCCATCCACTTTTTAAACTGCTTTTCCTGCTCAAAGCTGCATGCATTGGTTGAAAGGCGGCATATACACTGGACAAGGCTAACAAACAAAACAGACACATTGATACCCGCAGGCAACTCATTGGAGCTAAAACAATTTGCCAATTAATCTATTTCAATTAATCTGCTGCTATTTTGATAATAAATAAATCCTTTTAAACATGTGTTAAGTTCAAATGTTCAAACATTCTCCTGAGTGAATATCTCTTTTGGTGCTAAATGCTCCACTATGTTCACTAACTGTGTCTGTCTGCTGTTTGGCTTCGAGCAGTTGGAGTACTTTTGGTTTTTAGAGCTTTTACACTGAAAACAGCTGCCTGCAGCGGTGGAAAAC